>NW_027478060.1:0-35045 GCF_051020955.1 Megalopta genalis
AACCGGGATAGGTGATATGTGATCCGGGATATGGGGTATGGGATCCGGATCTGCCCGAATCTGCCCGACCTGCCCGAACCTGCCCGAATCTGCCCGAATCTGCCGGACCTGCCCGAACCTGCCCATATCTGCCAATATCTGTCCATATCTGCCAATATCTGTCCATATCTGCCCATATCTGCCCGAATCTGCCCATATCTGCCAATATCTGTCCATATCTGCCCATATCTGCCCGAAACTGCCCGAATCTGCCCGACCTGCCCGACCTGCCCGAATCTGCCCGAATCTGCCCGACCTGCCCGAATCTGCCCGAATCTGCCCGACCTGCCCGAACCTGCCCGAATATGACCGAACCTGCCCATATCTGCCAATATCTGTCCATATCTGCCCATATCTGCCCGAATCTGCCCATATCTGCCAATATCTGTCCATATCTGCCCATATCTGCCCTAATCTGCCCGAATCTGCCCGACCTGCCCGAATCTGCCCGAATCAGCCCGAACCTGCCCGACCTGCCCGACCTGCCCGACCTGCCCGACCTGCCCGAATCTGCCCGAATCTGCCCGAATCTGCCCGACCTGCCCGAACCTGCCCGAATCTGCCCGAAGCTGCCCGAATCTGCCCGAATCTGCCCATATCTGCCAATATCTGTCCATATCTGCCCATATCTGCCCGAATCTGCCCGAATCTGCCCGACCTGCCCGAATCTGACCGAATCAGCCCGAACCTGCCCGACCTGCCCGAATCTGCCCGAATCTGCCCGACCTGCCCGAACCTGCCCGAATCTGCCCGAATCAGCCCGAACCTGCCCGAATCTGCCCGACCTGCCCGACCTGCCCGAATCTGCCCGAATCTGCCCGACCTGCCCGAATCTGCCCGAATCTGCCCGACCTGCCCGAACCTGCCCGAATATGACCGAACCTGCCCATATCTGCCAATATCTGCCCATATCTGCCCATATCTGCCCGAATCTGCCCATATCTGCCAATATCTGTCCATATCTGCCCATATCTGCCCGAATCTGCCCGAATCTGCCCGACCTGCCCGACCCTGCCCGAATCTGCCCGAAACTGCCCGAATCTGCCCGAATCTGCCCGAATCTGCCCGACCTGCCCGAATCTGCCCGAATCTGCCCGACCTGCCCGAACCTGCCCGAATCTGCCCGAATCTGTCCGACCTGCCCGAACCTGCCCGAATCTGCCCGAAGCTGCCCGAATCTGTCCATATCTGGATCCGGGATCCAGGATATGTGATATGGGAACCGGGATAGGTGATATGTGATCCGGGATATGGGGTATGGGATCCGGATCTGCCCGAATCTGCCCGACCTGCCCGAACCTGCCCGAATCTGCCCGAATCTGCCGGACCTGCCCGAACCTGCCCATATCTGCCAATATCTGTCCATATCTGCCAATATCTGTCCATATCTGCCCATATCTGCCCGAATCTGCCCATATCTGCCAATATCTGTCCATATCTGCCCATATCTGCCCGAAACTGCCCGAATCTGCCCGACCTGCCCGACCTGCCCGAATCTGCCCGAATCTGCCCGACCTGCCCGAATCTGCCCGAATCTGCCCGACCTGCCCGAACCTGCCCGAATATGACCGAACCTGCCCATATCTGCCAATATCTGTCCATATCTGCCCATATCTGCCCGAATCTGCCCATATCTGCCAATATCTGTCCATATCTGCCCATATCTGCCCGAATCTGCCCGAATCTGCCCGACCTGCCCGAATCTGCCCGAATCAGCCCGAACCTGCCCGACCTGCCCGACCTGCCCGACCTGCCCGACCTGCCCGAATCTGCCCGAATCTGCCCGAATCTGCCCGACCTGCCCGAACCTGCCCGAATCTGCCCGACCTGCCCGAACCTGCCCGAATCTGCCCGAAGCTGCCCGAATCTGCCCGAATCTGCCCGACCTGCCCGAACCTGCCCGAATCTGCCCGAATCTGTCCGACCTGCCCGAACCTGCCCGAATCTGCCCGAAGCTGCCCGAATCTGTCCATATCTGGATCCGGGATCCAGGATATGTGATATGGGAACCGGGATAGGTGATATGTGATCCGGGATATGGGGTATGGGATCCGGATCTGCCCGAATCTGCCCGACCTGCCCGAACCTGCCCGAATCTGCCCGAATCTGCCGGACCTGCCCGAACCTGCCCATATCTGCCAATATCTGTCCATATCTGCCAATATCTGTCCATATCTGCCCATATCTGCCCGAATCTGCCCATATCTGCCAATATCTGTCCATATCTGCCCATATCTGCCCGAAACTGCCCGAATCTGCCCGACCTGCCCGACCTGCCCGAATCTGCCCGAATCTGCCCGACCTGCCCGAATCTGCCCGAATCTGCCCGACCTGCCCGAACCTGCCCGAATATGACCGAACCTGCCCATATCTGCCAATATCTGTCCATATCTGCCCATATCTGCCCGAATCTGCCCATATCTGCCAATATCTGTCCATATCTGCCCATATCTGCCCTAATCTGCCCGAATCTGCCCGACCTGCCCGAATCTGCCCGAATCAGCCCGAACCTGCCCGACCTGCCCGACCTGCCCGACCTGCCCGACCTGCCCGAATCTGCCCGAATCTGCCCGAATCTGCCCGACCTGCCCGAACCTGCCCGAATCTGCCCGAAGCTGCCCGAATCTGCCCGAATCTGCCCGACCTGCCCGAATCTGCCCGAATATGACCGAACCTGCCCATATCTGCCAATATCTGTCCATATCTGCCCATATCTGCCCGAATCTGCCCGAATCTGCCCGACCTGCCCGAATCTGACCGAATCAGCCCGAACCTGCCCGACCTGCCCGAATCTGCCCGAATCTGCCCGACCTGCCCGAACCTGCCCGAATCTGCCCGAATCAGCCCGAACCTGCCCGAATCTGCCCGACCTGCCCGACCTGCCCGAATCTGCCCGAATCTGCCGACCTGCCCGAATCTGCCCGAATCTGCCCGACCTGCCCGAACCTGCCCGAATATGACCGAACCTGCCCATATCTGCCAATATCTGCCCATATCTGCCCATATCTGCCCGAATCTGCCCATATCTGCCAATATCTGTCCATATCTGCCCATATCTGCCCGAATCTGCCCGAATCTGCCCGACCTGCCCGACCCTGCCCGAATCTGCCCGAAACTGCCCGAATCTGCCCGAATCTGCCCGAATCAGCCCGAACCTGCCCGAATCTGCCCGACCTGCCCGACCTGCCCGAATCTGCCCGAATCTGCCCGATTCTGTCCGACCTGCCCGAACCTGCCCGAATCTGCCCGAAGCTGCCCGAATATGACCGAACCTGCCCATATCTGCCAATATCTGCCCATATCTGCCCATATCTGCCCGAATCTGCCCATATCTGCCAATATCTGTCCATATCTGCCCATATCTGCCCGAATCTGCCCGAATCTGCCCGACCTGCCCGACCCTGCCCGAATCTGCCCGAAACTGCCCGAATCTGCCCGAATCTGCCCGAATCTGCCCGACCTGCCCGAATCTGCCCGAATCTGCCCGACCTGCCCGAACCTGCCCGAATCTGCCCGAATCTGTCCGACCTGCCCGAACCTGCCCGAATCTGCCCGAAGCTGCCCGAATCTGTCCATATCTGGATCCGGGATCCAGGATATGTGATATGGGAACCGGGATAGGTGATATGTGATCCGGGATATGGGGTATGGGATCCGGATCTGCCCGAATCTGCCCGACCTGCCCGAACCTGCCCGAATCTGCCCGAATCTGCCGGACCTGCCCGAACCTGCCCATATCTGCCAATATCTGTCCATATCTGCCAATATCTGTCCATATCTGCCCATATCTGCCCGAATCTGCCCATATCTGCCAATATCTGTCCATATCTGCCCATATCTGCCCGAAACTGCCCGAATCTGCCCGACCTGCCCGACCTGCCCGAATCTGCCCGAATCTGCCCGACCTGCCCGAATCTGCCCGAATCTGCCCGACCTGCCCGAACCTGCCCGAATATGACCGAACCTGCCCATATCTGCCAATATCTGTCCATATCTGCCCATATCTGCCCGAATCTGCCCATATCTGCCAATATCTGTCCATATCTGCCCATATCTGCCCGAATCTGCCCGAATCTGCCCGACCTGCCCGAATCTGCCCGAATCAGCCCGAACCTGCCCGACCTGCCCGACCTGCCCGACCTGCCCGACCTGCCCGAATCTGCCCGAATCTGCCCGAATCTGCCCGACCTGCCCGAACCTGCCCGAATCTGCCCGACCTGCCGAACCTGCCCGAATCTGCCCGAAGCTGCCCGAATCTGCCCGAATCTGCCCGACCTGCCCGAATCTGCCCGAATATGACCGAACCTGCCCATATCTGCCAATATCTGTCCATATCTGCCCATATCTGCCCGAATCTGCCCGAATCTGCCCGACCTGCCCGAATCTGCCCGAATCAGCCCGAACCTGCCCGACCTGCCCGACCTGCCCGAATCTGCCCGACCTGCTCGACCTGCCCGAATCTGCCCGAATCTGCCCGACCTGCCCGAACCTGCCCGAATCTGCCCGACCTGCCCGAATCTGCCCGAATCTGCCCGACCTGCCCGACCTGCCCGAATCTGCCCGAATCTGTCCGACCTGCCCGAACCTGCCCATATCTGCCAATATCTGTCCATATCTGCCCATATCTGCCCGAATCTGCCCATTATCTGCCAATATCTGTCCATATCTGCCCATATCTGCCCGAATGTGCCCGAATCTGCCCGAATCTGCCCGAATCTGCCGAATCTGCCCGACCTGCCCGAATCTGCCCGAATCTGCCCGACCTGCCCGAACCTGCCCGAACCTGCCCGAATCTGCCCGACCTGCCCGAATCTGTCCGAATATGCCCGAACCTGCCCATATCTGCCCATATCTGCCCGAAACTGCCCGAATCAGCCCGAACCTGCCCATATCTGCCAATATCTGTCCATATCTGCCCATATCTGCCCGAATCTGCCCGAATCTGCCCGACCTGCCCGAATCTGCCCGAATCTGCCCGAATCTGCCCGACATGCCCGACCTGCCCGAATCTGCCCGACCTGCTCGAATCTGCCCGAATCTGCCCGACCTGCCCGAATCTGCCCGAATCTGCCCGAAACTGCCCGACCTGCCCGAATCTGCCCGAATCTGCCCGACCTGCCCGAATCTGCCCGAACCTGCCCCAACCTGCCCGAATCTTCCCGAATCTGCCCGAATCTGCCCGACCTGCCCGAACCTGCCCGAATATGACCGAACCTGCCCATATCTGCCAATATCTGTCCATATCTGCCCATATCTGCCCGAATCTGCCCATATCTGCCAATATCTGTCCATATCTGCCCATATCTGCCCGAATCTGCCCGAATCTGCCCGACCTGCCCGAATCTGCCCGAATCTGCCCGAATCTGCCCGACCTGCCCGAATCTGCCCGAATCTGCCCGACCTGCCCGAATCTGCCCGAATCTGCCCGACCTGCCCGAATCTGCCCGAAGCTGCCCGAATCTGTCCATATCTGGATCCGGGATCCAGGATATGGGATCCGGGATATGGGATATGGGATCCGGGATATGGGATATGGGATGTGGGATATGGGATCCGGGATATGGGATATGGGATCCGGGATATGGGATCCGGGATATGGGATATGTGATATGGGATCCGGGATATGTGATATGGGATCCGGGATATGGGATATGGGATCCGGATCTGCCGAATCTGCCCGAATCAGCCCGAACCTGCCCGAATCTGCCCGACCTGCCCGACCTGCCCGAATCTGCCCGAATCTGCCCGACCTGCCCGAATCTGCCCGAATCTGCCCGACCTGCCCGAACCTGCCCGAATATGACCGAACCTGCCCATATCTGCCAATATCTGCCCATATCTGCCCATATCTGCCCGAATCTGCCCATATCTGCCAATATCTGTCCATATCTGCCCATATCTGCCCGAATCTGCCCGAATCTGCCCGACCTGCCCGACCCTGCCCGAATCTGCCCGAAACTGCCCGAATCTGCCCGAATCTGCCCGAATCTGCCCGACCTGCCCGAATCTGCCCGAATCTGCCCGACCTGCCCGAACCTGCCCGAATCTGCCCGAATCTGTCCGACCTGCCCGAACCTGCCCGAATCTGCCCGAAGCTGCCCGAATCTGTCCATATCTGGATCCGGGATCCAGGATATGTGATATGGGAACCGGGATAGGTGATATGTGATCCGGGATATGGGGTATGGGATCCGGATCTGCCCGAATCTGCCCGACCTGCCCGAACCTGCCCGAATCTGCCCGAATCTGCCGGACCTGCCCGAACCTGCCCATATCTGCCAATATCTGTCCATATCTGCCAATATCTGTCCATATCTGCCCATATCTGCCCGAATCTGCCCATATCTGCCAATATCTGTCCATATCTGCCCATATCTGCCCGAAACTGCCCGAATCTGCCCGACCTGTCCGACCTGCCGGAATCTGCCCGAATCTGCCCGACCTGCCCGAATCTGCCCGAATCTGCCCGACCTGCCCGAACCTGCCCGAATATGACCGAACCTGCCCATATCTGCCAATATCTGTCCATATCTGCCCATATCTGCCCGAATCTGCCCATATCTGCCAATATCTGTCCATATCTGCCCATATCTGCCCGAATCTGCCCGAATCTGCCCGACCCTGCCCGAATCTGCCCGAATCAGCCCGAACCTGCCCGACCTGCCCGACCTGCCCGACCTGCCCGACCTGCCCGAATCTGCCCGAATCTGCCCGACCTGCCCGAACCTGCCCGAATCTGCCCGACCTGCCCGAACCTGCCCGAATCTGCCCGAAGCTGCCCGAATCTGCCCGAATCTGCCCGACCTGCCCGAATCTGCCCGAATCTGCCCGACCCTGCCCGACCTGCCCGAATCTGCCCGAATCTGCCCGACCTGCCCGAATCTGCCCGACCTGCCCGAACCTGCCCGAATATGACCGAACCTGCCCATATCTGCCAATATCTGTCCATATCTGCCCATATCTGCCCGAATCTGCCCGAATCTGCCCGACCTGCCCGAATCTGCCCGAATCAGCCCGAACCTGCCCGACCTGCCCGACCTGCCGAATCTGCCCGACCTGCTCGACCTGCCCGAATCTGCCCGAATCTGCCCGACCTGCCCGAACCTGCCCGAATCTGCCCGACCTGCCCGAATCTGCCCGAATCTGCCCGACCTGCCCGACCTGCCCGAATCTGCCCCGAATCTGTCCGACCTGCCCGAACCTGCCCATATCTGCCAATATCTGTCCATATCTGCCCATATCTGCCCGAATCTGCCCATATCTGCCAATATCTGTCCATATCTGCCCGAATCTGTCCGACCTGCCCGAACCTGCCCATATCTGCCAATATCTGTCCATATCTGCCCATATCTGCCCGAATCTGCCCATATCTGCCAATATCTGTCCATATCTGCCCATATCTGCCCGAATCTGCCCGAATCTGCCCGACCTGCCCGAACCTGCCCGAACCTGCCCGAATCTGCCCGACCTGCCCGAATCTGTCCGAATATGCCCGAACCTGCCCATATCTGCCCATATCTGCCCGAAACTGCCCGAATCAGCCCGAACCTGCCCATATCTGCCAATATCTGTCCATATCTGCCCATATCTGCCCGAATCTGCCCGAATCTGCCCGACCTGCCCGAATCTGCCCGAATCTGCCCGAATCTGCCCGACATGCCCGACCTGCCCGAATCTGCCCGACCTGCTCGAATCTGCCCGAATCTGCCCGACCTGCCCGAATCTGCCCGAATCTGCCCGAAACTGCCCGAATCTGCCCGAATCTGCCCGAATCTGCCCGACCTGCCCGAATCTGCCCGAACCTGCCCCAACCTGCCCGAATCTTCCCGAATCTGCCCGAATCTGCCCGACCTGCCCGAACCTGCCCGAATATGACCGAACCTGCCCATATCTGCCAATATCTGTCCATATCTGCCCATATCAGCCCGAATCTGCCCATATCTGCCAATATCTGTCCATATCTGCCCATATCTGCCCGAATCTGCCCGAATCTGCCCGACCTGCCCGAATCTGCCCGAATCTGCCCGAATCTGCCCGACATGCCCGACCTGCCCGAATCTGCCCGACCTGCTCGAATCTGCCCGAATCTGCCCGACCTGCCCGAATCTGCCCGAATCTGCCCGAAACTGCCCGACCTGCCCGAATCTGCCCGAATCTGCCCGACCTGCCCGAATCTGCCCGAACCTGCCCGAATCTGCCCGACCTGCCCGAATCTGCCCGAATCTGCCCGACCTGCCCGAATCTGCCCGAATCTGCCCGACTTGCCCGAACCTGCCCGAAACTGCCCGAATCTGCCCGACCTGCCCGAACCTGCCCGAATCTGCCCGAAGCTGCCCGAATCTGCCCGAATCTGCCCGACCTGCCCGAATCTGCCCGACCTGCCCGAATCTGCCCGACCTGCCCGACCTGCCCGAATCTGTCCATATCTGGATCCGGGATCCAGGATATGGAATCCGGGATATGGGATCCGGGATATGGGATATGGGATCCGGATCTGCCCGAATCTGCCGACCTGCCCGAATCTGCCCGAATCTGCCCGAAACTGCCCGACCTGCCCGAATCTGCCCCGAATCTGCCCGACCTGCCCGAATCTGCCCGAACCTGCCCGAACCTGCCCGAATCTTCCCGAATCTGCCCGAATCTGCCCGACCTGCCCGAACCTGCCCGAATATGACCGAACCTGCCCATATCTGCCAATATCTGTCCATATCTGCCCATATCTGCCCGAATCTGCCCATATCTGCCAATATCTGTCCATATCTGCCCATATCTTCCCGAATCTGCCCGAATCTGCCCGACCTGCCCGAATCTGCCCGAATCTGCCCGACCTGCCCGAATCTGCCCGAATCTGCCCGACCTGCCCGAATCTGCCCGAATCTGCCCGACTTGCCCGAACCTGCCCGAAACTGCCCGAATCTGCCCGACCTGCCCGAACCTGCCCGAATCTGCCCGAAGCTGCCCGAATCTGCCCGACCTGCCCGAATCTGCCCGAATCTGCCCGACCTGCCCGAACCTGCCCGAATCTGCTCGAAGCTGCCCGAATCTGCCCGACCTGCCCGAATCTGCCCGAATCTGCCCGAATCTGCCCGACCTGCCCGACCTGCCCGAAACTGCCCGACCTGCCCGAACCTGCCCGAATCTGTCCATATCTGGATCCGGGATCCAGGATATGGGATCCGGGATATGGGATCCGGGATATGGGATCCGGGATATGGGATCTGGGATATGGGATATGGGATCCGGGATATGGGATCCGGATCTGCCCGAATCTGCCCGACCTGCCCGAATCTGCCCGAATCTGCCCGACCTGCCCGAATCTGCCCGAATCTGCCCGACCTGCCCGACCTGCCCGAATCTGCCCGACCTGCCCGAATCTGCCCGAATCTGCCCGACCTGCCCGAATCTGCCCGAAGCTGCCCGAATCTGTCCATATCTGGATCCGGGATGCAGGATATGGGATCCGGGATATGGGATATGGGATCCGGGATATGGGATATGGGATATGGGATGTGGGATATGGGATCCGGGATATGGGATATGGGATCCGGGATATGGGATCCGGGATATGGGATCCAGGATATGGGATATGTGATATGGGATCCGGGATATGTGATATGGGATCCGGGATATGGGATATGGGATCCGGATCTGCCCGAATCTGCCCGAATCAGCCCGAACCTGCCCGAATCTGCCCGAAACTGCCCGACCTGCCCGAATCTGCCCGAATCTGCCCGACCTGCCCGAATCTGCCCGAACCTGCCCGAACCTGCCCGAATCTTCCCGAATCTGCCCGAATCTGCCCGACCTGCCCGAACCTGCCCGAATATGACCGAACCTGCCCATATCTGCCAATATCTGTCCATATCTGCCCATATCTGCCCGAATCTGCCCATATCTGCCAATATCTGTCCATATCTGCCCATATCTGCCCGAATCTGCCCGAATCTGCCCGACCTGCCCGAATCTGCCCGAATCTGCCCGACCTGCCCGAATCTGCCCGAATCTGCCCGACCTGCCCGAATCTGCCCGAATCTGCCCGACTTGCCCGAACCTGCCCGAAACTGCCCGAATCTGCCCGACCTGCCCGAACCTGCCCGAATCTGCCCGAAGCTGCCCGAATCTGCCCGACCTGCCCGAATCTGCCCGAATCTGCCCGACCTGCCCGAACCTGCCCGAATCTGCTCGAAGCTGCCCGAATCTGCCCGACCTGCCCGAATCTGCCCGAATCTGCCCGAATCTGCCCGACCTGCCCGACCTGCCCGAAACTGCCCGACCTGCCCGAACCTGCCCGAATCTGTCCATATCTGGATCCGGGATCCAGGATATGGGATCCGGGATATGGGATCCGGGATATGGGATCCGGGATATGGGATCTGGGATATGGGATATGGGATCCGGGATATGGGATCCGGATCTGCCCGAATCTGCCCGACCTGCCCGAATCTGCCCGAATCTGCCCGACCTGCCCGAATCTGCCCGAATCTGCCCGACCTGCCCGACCTGCCCGAATCTGCCCGACCTGCCCGAATCTGCCCGAATCTGCCCGACCTGCCCGAATCTGCCCGAAGCTGCCCGAATCTGTCCATATCTGGATCCGGGATGCAGGATATGGGATCCGGGATATGGGATATGGGATCCGGGATATGGGATATGGGATATGGGATGTGGGATATGGGATCCGGGATATGGGATATGGGATCCGGGATATGGGATCCGGGATATGGGATCCGGGATATGGGATATGTGATATGGGATCCGGGATATGTGATATGGGATCCGGGATATGGGATATGGGATCCGGATCTGCCCGAATCTGCCCGAATCAGCCCGAACCTGCCCGAATCTGCCCGACCTGCCCGACCTGCCCGAATCTGCCCGAATCTGCCCGACCTGCCCGAATCTGCCCGAATCTGCCCGACCTGCCCGAACCTGCCCGAATATGACCGAACCTGCCCATATCTGCCAATATCTGTCCATATCTGCCCATATCTGCCCGAATCTGCCCATATCTGCCAATATCTGTCCATATCTGCCCATATCTTCCCGAATCTGCCCGAATCTGCCCGACCTGCCCGAATCTGCCCGAATCTGCCCGACCTGCCCGAATCTGCCCGAATCTGCCCGACCTGCCCGAATCTGCCCGAATCTGCCCGACTTGCCCGAACCTGCCCGAAACTGCCCGAATCTGCCCGACCTGCCCGAACCTGCCCGAATCTGCCCGAAGCTGCCCGAATCTGCCCGACCTGCCCGAATCTGCCCGAATCTGCCCGACCTGCCCGAACCTGCCCGAATCTGCTCGAAGCTGCCCGAATCTGCCCGACCTGCCCGAATCTGCCCGAATCTGCCCGAATCTGCCCGACCTGCCCGACCTGCCCGAAACTGCCCGACCTGCCCGAACCTGCCCGAATCTGTCCATATCTGGATCCGGGATCCAGGATATGGGATCCGGGATATGGGATCCGGGATATGGGATCCGGGATATGGGATCTGGGATATGGGATATGGGATCCGGGATATGGGATCCGGATCTGCCCGAATCTGCCCGACCTGCCCGAATCTGCCCGAATCTGCCCGACCTGCCCGAATCTGCCCGAATCTGCCCGACCTGCCCGACCTGCCCGAATCTGCCCGACCTGCCCGAATCTGCCCGAATCTGCCCGACCTGCCCGAATCTGCCCGAAGCTGCCCGAATCTGTCCATATCTGGATCCGGGATGCAGGATATGGGATCCGGGATATGGGATATGGGATCCGGGATATGGGATATGGGATATGGGATGTGGGATATGGGATCCGGGATATGGGATATGGGATCCGGGATATGGGATCCGGGATATGGGATCCGGGATATGGGATATGTGATATGGGATCCGGGATATGTGATATGGGATCCGGGATATGGGATATGGGATCCGGATCTGCCCGAATCTGCCCGAATCAGCCCGAACCTGCCCGAATCTGCCCGAAACTGCCCGACCTGCCCGAATCTGCCCGAATCTGCCCGACCTGCCCGAATCTGCCCGAACCTGCCCGAACCTGCCCGAATCTTCCCGAATCTGCCCGAATCTGCCCGACCTGCCCGAACCTGCCCGAATATGACCGAACCTGCCCATATCTGCCAATATCTGTCCATATCTGCCCATATCTGCCCGAATCTGCCCATATCTGCCAATATCTGTCCATATCTGCCCATATCTGCCCGAATCTGCCCGAATCTGCCCGACCTGCCCGAATCTGCCCGAATCTGCCCGACCTGCCCGAATCTGCCCGAATCTGCCCGACCTGCCCGAATCTGCCCGAATCTGCCCGACTTGCCCGAACCTGCCCGAAACTGCCCGAATCTGCCCGACCTGCCCGAACCTGCCCGAATCTGCCCGAAGCTGCCCGAATCTGCCCGACCTGCCCGAATCTGCCCGAATCTGCCCGACCTGCCCGAACCTGCCCGAATCTGCTCGAAGCTGCCCGAATCTGCCCGACCTGCCCGAATCTGCCCGAATCTGCCCGAATCTGCCCGACCTGCCCGACCTGCCCGAAACTGCCCGACCTGCCCGAACCTGCCCGAATCTGTCCATATCTGGATCCGGGATCCAGGATATGGGATCCGGGATATGGGATCCGGGATATGGGATCCGGGATATGGGATCTGGGATATGGGATATGGGATCCGGGATATGGGATCCGGATCTGCCCGAATCTGCCCGACCTGCCCGAATCTGCCCGAATCTGCCCGACCTGCCCGAATCTGCCCGAATCTGCCCGACCTGCCCGACCTGCCCGAATCTGCCCGACCTGCCCGAATCTGCCCGAATCTGCCCGACCTGCCCGAATCTGCCCGAAGCTGCCCGAATCTGTCCATATCTGGATCCGGGATGCAGGATATGGGATCCGGGATATGGGATATGGGATATGGGATATGGGATATGGGATATGGGATGTGGGATATGGGATCCGGGATATGGGATATGGGATCCGGGATATGGGATCCGGGATATGGGATCCGGGATATGGGATATGTGATATGGGATCCGGGATATGTGATATGGGATCCGGGATATGGGATATGGGATCCGGATCTGCCCGAATCTGCCCGAATCAGCCCGAACCTGCCCGAATCTGCCCGACCTGCCCGACCTGCCCGAATCTGCCCGAATCTGCCCGACCTGCCCGAATCTGCCCGAATCTGCCCGACCTGCCCGAACCTGCCCGAATATGACCGAACCTGCCCATATCTGCCAATATCTGTCCATATCTGCCCATATCTGCCCGAATCTGCCCATATCTGCCAATATCTGTCCATATCTGCCCATATCTGCCCGAATCTGCCCGAATCTGCCCGACCTGCCCGAATCTGCCCGAATCAGCCCGAATCTGCCCGACCTGCCCGACCTGCCCGAATCTGCCCGAACCTGCCCGAACCTGCCCGAATCTTCCCGAATCTGCCCGAATCTGCCCGACCTGCCCGAATCTGCCCGACCTGCCCGAATCTGCCCGAACCTGCCCGAACCTGCCCGAATCTTCCCGAATCTGCCCGAATCTGCCCGACCTGCCCGAATCTGCCCGAATCTGCCCGACCTGCCCGAACCTGCCCGAATCTGCCCGAATCTGCCCGACCTGCCCGAACCTGCCCGAATCTGCCCGAAGCTGCCCGAATCTGTCCATATCTGGATCCGGGATCCAGGATATGTGATATGGGATCCGGGATATGTGATATGTGATCCGGGATATGGGATATGGGTTCCGGATCTGCCCGAATCTGCCCGACCTGCCCGAACCTGCCCGAATCTGCCCGAATCTGCCCGACCTGCCCGAACCTGCCCATATCTGCCCAATATCTGTCCATATCTGCCCATATCTGCCCGAAACTGCCCGAATCTGCCCGACCTGCCCGACCTGCCCGAATCTGCCCGAATCTGCCCGACCTGCCCGAATCTGCCCGAATCTGCCCGACCTGCCCGAACCTGCCCGAATATGACCGAACCTGCCCATATCTGCCAATATCTGTCCATATCTGCCCATATCTGCCCGAATCTGCCCATATCTGCCAATATCTGCCCATATCTGCCCGAATCTGCCCGAATCTGCCCGACCTGCCCGAATCTGCCCGAATCAGCCCGAACCTGCCCGACCTGCCCGACCTGCCCGAATCTGCCCGAATCTGCCCGAATCTGCCCGACCTGCCCGAACCTGCCCGAATCTGCCCGACCTGCCCGAACCTGCCCGAATCTGCCCGAATCTGCCCGACCTGCCCGAATCTGCCCGAATCTGCCCGACCTGCCCGACCTGCCCGAATCTGCCCGAATCAGCCCGAACCTGCCCGACCTGCCCGATCTGCCCGAATCTGTCCGAATATGCCCGAACCTGCCCATATCTGCCCATATCTGCCCGAAACTGCCCGAATCAGCCCGAACCTGCCCATATCTGCCAATATCTGTCCATTATCTGCCCATATCTGCCCGAATCTGCCCGAATCTGCCCGACCTGCCCGAATCTGCCCGAATCTGCCCGACATGCCCGACCTGCCCGAATCTGCCCGACCTGCTCGAATCTGCCCGAATCTGCCCGACCTGCCCGAATCTGCCCGAATCTGCCCGAAACTGCCCGAATCAGCCCGAACCTGCCCATATCTGCCAATATCTGTCCATATCTGCCCATATCTGCCCGAATCTGCCCATATCTGCCAATATCTGCCCATATCTGCCCATATCTGCCCGAATCTGCCCGAATCTGCCCGAATCTGCCCGACCTGCCCGACCTGCCCGACCTGCCCGAATCTGCCCGAATCTGCCCGAATCTGCCCGACCTGCCCGAATCTGCCCGAATCTGCCCGAATCTGCCCGACCTGCCCGACCTGCCCGAAACTGCCCGACCTGCCCGAACCTGCCCGAATCTGTCCATATCTGGATCCGGGATCCAGGATATGGGATCCGGGATATGGGATCCGGGATATGGGATCCGGGATATGGGATCCGGGATATGGGATATGGGATCCGGGATATGGGATCCGGGATATGGGATATGGGATCCGGGATATGGGATCCGGGATATGGGATATGTGATATGGGATCCGGGATATGTGATATGGGATCCGGGATATGGGATATGGGATCCGAACCTGCCCGAATCTGCCCGACCTGCCCGAATCTGCCCGAATCTGCCCGACCTGCCCGAACCTGCCCGAATCTGCCCGACCTGCCCGAATCTGCCCGACCTGCCCGAATCTGCCCGAATCTGCCCGAATCTGCCCGAATCTGCCCGACCTGCCCGACCTGCCCGACCTGCCCGAATCTGCCCGAATCTGCCCGAATCTGCCCGACCTGCCCGAATCTGCCCGAATCTGCCCGAATCTGCCCGACCTGCCCGACCTGCCCGAAACTGCCCGACCTGCCCGAATCTGTCCATATCTGTCCATATCTGGATCCGGGATCCAGGATATGGGATCCGGGATATGGGATCCGGGATATGGGATCCGGGATATGGGATCCGGGATATGGGATCCGGGATATGGGATATGGGATCCGGGATATGGGATATGGGATCCGGGATATGGGATCCGGGATATGGGATCCGGGATATGGGATATGGGATCCGGGATATGGGATCCGGGATATGGGATCCGGGATATGGGATATGTGATATGGGATCCGGGATATGTGATATGGGATCCGGGATATGGGATATGGGATCCGGATCTGCCCGAATCTGCCCGACCTGCCCGAATCTGCCCGAATCTGCCCGACCTGCCCGAACCTGCCCGAATCTGCCCGAAGCTGCCCGAATCTGCCCGACCTGCCCGAATCTGCCCGAATCTGCCCGAATCTGCCCGACCTGCCCGACCTGCCCGAAACTGCCCGACCTGCCCGAACCTGCCCGAATCTGTCCATATCTGGATCCGGGATCCAGGATATGGGATCCGGGATATGGGATCCGGGATATGGGATCCGGGATATGGGATCTGGGATATGGGATATGGGATCCGGGATATGGGATATGGGATCCGGATCTGCCCGAATCTGCCCGACCTGCCCGAATCTGCCCGAATCTGCCCGACCTGCCCGAATCTGCCCGAATCTGCCCGACCTGCCCGAATCTGCCCGAAGCTGCCCGAATCTGTCCATATCTGGATCCGGGATCCAGGATATGGGATCCGGGATATGGGATATGGGATCCGGGATATGGGATATGGGATATGGGATGTGGGATATGGGATCCGGGATATGGGATATGGGATCCGGGATATGGGATCCGGGATATGGGATCCGGGATATGGGATATGTGATATGGGATCCGGGATATGTGATATGGGATCCGGGATATGGGATATGGGATCCGGATCTGCCCGAATCTGCCCGAATCAGCCCGAACCTGCCCGAATCTGCCCGACCTGCCCGACCTGCCCGAATCTGCCCGAACCTGCCCGAACCTGCCCGAATCTTCCCGAATCTGCCCGAATCTGCCCGACCTGCCCGAATCTGCCCGACCTGCCCGAATCTGCCCGAACCTGCCCGAACCTGCCCGAATCTTCCCGAATCTGCCCGAATCTGCCCGACCTGCCCGAATCTGCCCGAATCTGCCCGACCTGCCCGAACCTGCCCGAATCTGCCCGAATCTGCCCGACCTGCCCGAACCTGCCCGAATCTGCCCGAAGCTGCCCGAATCTGTCCATATCTGGATCCGGGATCCAGGATATGTGATATGGGATCCGGGATATGTGATATGTGATCCGGGATATGGGATATGGGTTCCGGATCTGCCCGAATCTGCCCGACCTGCCCGAACCTGCCCGAATCTGCCCGAATCTGCCCGACCTGCCCGAACCTGCCCATATCTGCCAATATCTGTCCATATCTGCCCATATCTGCCCGAAACTGCCCGAATCTGCCCGACCTGCCCGACCTGCCCGAATCTGCCCGACCTGCCCGAACCTGCCCGAATCTGCCCGAATCTGCCCGACCTGCCCGAATCTGCCCGAATCTGCCCGACCTGCCCGAATCTGCCCGAATCTGCCCGACCTGCCCGAATCTGCCCGACCTGCCCGAACCTGCCCGAATATGACCGAACCTGCCCATATCTGCCAATATCTGTCCATATCTGCCCATATCTGCCCGAATCTGCCCGAATCTGCCCGACCTGCCCGAATCTGCCCGAATCAGCCCGAACCTGCCCGACCTGCCCGACCTGCCCGAATCTGCCCGAATCTGCCCGACCTGCCCGAACCTGCCCATATCTGCCAATATCTGTCCATATCTGCCGATATCTGCCCGAATCTGCCCATATCTGCCAATATCTGTCAATATCTGCCCATATCTGCCCGAATCTGCCCGAATCTGCCCGAATCTGCCCGAATCTGCCCGACCTGCCCAAATCTGCCCGAATCTGCCCGAATCTGCCCGAATCTGCCCGACGTGCCCGACCTGCCCGAATCTGCCCGAATCTGCCCGACCTGCCCGAATCTGCCCGAATCTGCCCGACCTGCCCGACCTGCCCGAATCTGCCCGAATCTGCCCGACCTGCCCGAACCTGCCCATATCTGCCAATATCTGTCCATATCTGCCCATATCTGCCCGAATCTGCCCATATCTGCCAATATCTGTCCATATCTGCCCATATCTGCCCGAAACTGCCCGAATCTGCCCGACCTGCCCGACCTGCCCGAATCTGCCCGAATCTGCCCGACCTGCCCGAATCTGCCCGAATCTGCCCGACCTGCCCGAACCTGCCCGAATATGACCGAACCTGCCCATATCTGCCAATATCTGTCCATATCTGCCCATATCTGCCCGAATCTGCCCATATCTGCCAATATCTGTCCATATCTGCCCATATCTGCCCGAATCTGCCCGAATCTGCCCGACCTGCCCGAATCTGCCCGAATCAGCCCGAACCTGCCCGACCTGCCCGACCTGCCCGAATCTGCCCGAATCTGCCCGAATCTGCCCGACCTGCCCGAACCTGCCCGAATCTGCCCGACCTGCCCGAACCTGCCCGAATCTGCCCGAAGCTGCCCGAATCTGCCCGAATCTGCCCGACCTGCCCGAACCTGCCCGAATCTGCCCGAAGCTGCCCGAATCTGCCCGACCTGCCCGAATCTGCCCGAATCTGCCCGAATCTGCCCGACCTGCCCGACCTGCCCGAAACTGCCCGACCTGCCCGAACCTGCCCGAATCTGTCCATATCTGGATCCGGGATCCAGGATATGGGATCCGGGATATGGGATCCGGGATATGGGATCCGGGATATGGGATCTGGGATATGGGATATGGGATCCGGGATATGGGATATGGGATCCGGATCTGCCCGAATCTGCCCGACCTGCCCGAATCTGCCCGAATCTGCCCGAATCTGCCCGACCTGCCCGAATCTGCCCGAATCAGCCCGAACCTGCCCGACCTGCCCGACCTGCCCGAATCTGCCCGAATCTGCCCGACCTGCCCGAACCTGCCCATATCTGCCAATATCTGTCCATATCTGCCGATATCTGCCCGAATCTGCCCATATCTGCCAATATCTGTCAATATCTGCCCATATCTGCCCGAATCTGCCCGAATCTGCCCGAATCTGCCCGAATCTGCCCGACCTGCCCAAATCTGCCCGAATCTGCCCGAATCTGCCCGAATCTGCCCGACATGCCCGACCTGCCCGAATCTGCCCGAATCTGCCCGACCTGCCCGAATCTGCCCGAATCTGCCCGACCTGCCCGACCTGCCCGAATCTGCCCGAATCTGCCCGACCTGCACGAACCTGCCCATATCTGCCAATATCTGTCCATATCTGCCCATATCTGCCCGAATCTGCCCATATCTGCCAATATCTGTCCATATCTGCCCATATCTGCCCGAAACTGCCCGAATCTGCCCGACCTGCCCGACCTGCCCGAATCTGCCCGAATCTGCCCGACCTGCCCGAATCTGCCCGAATCTGCCCGACCTGCCCGAACCTGCCCGAATATGACCGAACCTGCCCATATCTGCCAATATCTGTCCATATCTGCCCATATCTGCCCGAATCTGCCCATATCTGCCAATATCTGTCCATATCTGCCCATATCTGCCCGAATCTGCCCGAATCTGCCCGACCTGCCCGAATCTGCCCGAATCAGCCCGAACCTGCCCGACCTGCCCGACCTGCCCGAATCTGCCCGAATCTGCCCGAATCTGCCCGACCTGCCCGAACCTGCCCGAATCTGCCCGACCTGCCCGAACCTGCCCGAATCTGCCCGAAGCTGCCCGAATCTGCCCGAATCTGCCCGACCTGCCCGAATCTGCCCGACCTGCCCGAACCTGCCCGAATCTGCCCGAAGCTGCCCGAATCTGCCCGAATCTGCCCGACCTGCCCGAATCTGCCCGAATCTGCCCGACCTGCCCGACCTGCCCGAATCTGCCCGAATCTGCCCGACCTGCCCGAATCTGCCCGACCTGCCCGAACCTGCCCGAATATGACCGAACCTGCCCATATCTGCCAATATCTGTCCATATCTGCCCATATCTGCCCGAATCTGCCCGAATCTGCCCGACCTGCCCGAATCTGCCCGAATCAGCCCGAACCTGCCCGACCTGCCCGACCTGCCCGAATCTGCCCGACCTGCTCGACCTGCCCGAATCTGCCCGAATCTGCCCGACCTGCCCGAACCTGCCCGAATCTGCCCGACCTGCCCGAATCTGCCCGAATCTGCCCGACCTGCCCGACCTGCCCGAATCTGCCCGAATCTGTCCGACCTGCCCGAACCTGCCCATATCTGCCAATATCTGTCCATATCTGCCCATATCTGCCCGAATCTGCCCATATCTGCCAATATCTGTCCATATCTGCCCATATCTGCCCGAATGTGCCCGAATCTGCCCGAATCTGCCCGAATCTGCCCGAATCTGCCCGACCTGCCCGAATCTGCCCGAATCTGCCCGACCTGCCCGAACCTGCCCGAACCTGCCCGAATCTGCCCGACCTGCCCGAATCTGTCCGAATATGCCCGAACCTGCCCATATCTGCCCATATCTGCCCGAAACTGCCCGAATCAGCCCGAACCTGCCCATATCTGCCAATATCTGTCCATATCTGCCCATATCTGCCCGAATCTGCCCGAATCTGCCCGACCTGCCCGAATCTGCCCGAATCTGCCCGAATCTGCCCGACATGCCCGACCTGCCCGAATCTGCCCGACCTGCTCGAATCTGCCCGAATCTGCCCGACCTGCCCGAATCTGCCCGAATCTGCCCGAAACTGCCCGACCTGCCCGAATCTGCCCGAATCTGCCCGACCTGCCCGAATCTGCCCGAGCCTGCCCGACCTGCCCGAATCTGCCCGAATCTGCCCGAATCTGCCCGACCTGCCCGAACCTGCCCGAATCTGCCCGAATCTGCCCGACATGCCCGACCTGCCCGAATCTGCCCGAAACTGCCCGAATCAGCCCGAACCTGCCCATATCTGCCAATATCTGTCCATATCTGCCCATATCTGCCCGAATCTGCCCGAATCTGCCCGACCCTGCCCGAATCTGCCCGAATCTGCCCGAATCTGCCCGACATGCCCGACCTGCCCGAATCTGCCCGACCTGCTCGAATCTGCCCGAATCTGCCCGACCTGCCCGAATCTGCCCGAATCTGCCCGAAACTGCCCGACCTGCCCGAATCTGCCCGAATCTGCCCGACCTGCCCGAATCTGCCCGAACCTGCCCGAATCTGCCCGACCTGCCCGAATCTGCCCGAATCTGCCCGACCTGCCCGAATCTGCCCGAATCTGCCCGACTTGCCCGAACCTGCCCGAAACTGCCCGAATCTGCCCGACCTGCCCGAACCTGCCCGAATCTGCCCGAAGCTGCCCGAATCTGCCCGAATCTGCCCGACCTGCCCGAATCTGCCCGACCTGCCCGAATCTGCCCGACCTGCCCGAATCTGCCCGACCTGCCCGACCTGTCCGAATCTGTCCATATCTGGATCCGGGATCCAGGATATGGAATCCGGGATATGGGATCCGGGATATGGGATATGGGATCCGGATCTGCCCGAATCTGCCCGACCTGCCCGAATCTGCCCGAATCTGCCCGAAACTGCCCGACCTGCCCGAATCTGCCCGAATCTGCCCGACCTGCCCGAATCTGCCCGAACCTGCCCGAACCTGCCCGAATCTTCCCGAATCTGCCCGAATCTGCCCGACCTGCCCGAACCTGCCCGAATATGACCGAACCTGCCCATATCTGCCAATATCTGTCCATATCTTGCCCGAACCTGCCCGAATATGACCGAACCTGCCCATATCTGCCAATATCTGTCCATATCTGCCCCATATCTGCCCGAATCTGCCCATATCTGCCAATATCTGTCCATATCTGCCCATATCTGCCCGAATCTGCCCGAATCTGCCCGACCTGCCCGAATCTGCCCGAATCTGCCCGACCTGCCCGAATCTGCCCGAATCTGCCCCGAACCTGCCCATATCTGCCAATATCTGTCCATATCTGCCCATATCTGCCCGAATCTGCCCATATCTGCCAATATCTGTCCATATCTGCCCATATCTGCCCGAATCTGCCCGAATCTGCCCGAATCTGCCCGACCTGCCCGACCTGCCCGACCTGCCCGAATCTGCCCGAATCTGCCCGAATCTGCCCGAATCTGCCCGAATCTGCCCGAATCTGCCCGACCTGCCCGACCTGCCCGAAAACTGCCCGACCTGCCCGAACCTGCCCGAATCTGTCCATATCTGGATCCGGGATCCAGGATATGGGATCCGGGATATGGGATCCGGGATATGGGATCCGGGATATGGGATCCGGGATATGGGATATGGGATCCGGGATATGGGATCCGGGATATGGGATATGGGATCCGGGATATGGGATCCGGGATATGGGATATGGGATCCGGGATATGGATCCGGGATATGGGATATGTGATATGGGATCCGGGATATGTGATATGGGATCCGGGATATGGGATATGGGATCCGAACCTGCCCGAATCTGCCCGACCTGCCCGAATCTGCCCGAATCTGCCCGAATCTGCCCGACCTGCCCGAATCTGCCCGAATCTGCCCGAATCTGCCCGACCTGCCCGACCTGCCCGAATATGACCGAACCTGCCCATATCTGCCAATATCTGTCCATATCTGCCCATATCTGCCCGAATCTGCCCATATCTGCCAATATCTGCCCATATCTGCCCGAATCTGCCCGAATCTGCCCGACCTGCCCGAATCTGCCCGAATCAGCCCGAACCTGCCCGACCTGCCCGACCTGCCCGAATCTGCCCGAATCTGCCCGAATCTGCCCGACCTGCCCGAACCTGCCCGAATCTGCCCGACCTGCCCGAACCTGCCCGAATCTGCCCGAATCTGCCCGACCTGCCCGAATCTGCCCGAATCTGCCCGACCTGCCCGACCTGCCCGAATCTGCCCGAATCAGCCCCGAACCTGCCCGACCTGCCCGATCTGCCCGAATCTGTCCGAATATGCCCGAACCTGCCCATATCTGCCCGACCTGCCCGAATCTGCCCGAATCAGCCCGAAACTGCCCGAATCAGCCCGAACCTGCCCATATATCTGCCAATATCTGTCCATATCTGCCCATATCTGCCCGAATCTGCCCGAATCTGCCCGACCTGCCCATATCTGCCAATATCTGTCCATATCTGCCCATATCTGCCCGAATCTGCCCGAATCTGCCCGACCTGCCCGAATCTGCCCGAATCTGCCCGACATGCCCGACCTGCCCGAATCTGCCCGACCTGCTCGAATCTGCCCGAATCTGCCCGACCCTGCCCGAATCTGCCCGAATCTGCCCGAAACTGCCCGAATCAGCCCGAACCTGCCCATATCTGCCAATATCTGTCCATATCTGCCCATATCTGCCCGAATCTGCCCGAATCTGCCCGACCTGCCCATATCTGCCAATATCTGTCCATATCTGCCCATATCTGCCCGAATCTGCCCGAATCTGCCCGAATCTGTCCGACCTGCCCGAACCTGCCCATATCTGCCAATATCTGTCCCATATCTGCCCATATCTGCCCGAATCTGCCCATATCTGCCAATATCTGTCCATATCTGCCCATATCTGCCGAATGTGCCCGAATCTGCCCCGAATCTGCCCGAATCTGCCCGACCTGCCCGAATCTGCCCGAATCTGCCCCGACCTGCCCGAAACCTGCCCGAACCTGCCCGAATCTGCCCGACCTGCCCGAATCTGTCCGAATATGCCCGAACCTGCCCATATCTGCCCATATCTGCCCGAAACTGCCCGAATCAGCCCGAATCTGCCCGACCTGCCCGACCTGCCCGACCTGCCCGAATCTGCCCGAATCTGCCCGAATCTGCCCGACCTGCCCGAATCTGCCCGAATCTGCCCGAATCTGCCCGAATCTGCCCGACCTGCCCGAATCTGCCCGACCTGCCCGACCTGCCCGAATCTTGTCCATATCTGGATCCGGGATCCAGGATATGGAATCCGGGATATGGGATCCGGGATATGGGATATGGGATCCGGATCTGCCCGAATCTGCCCGACCTGCCCGAATCTGCCCGACCTGCCCGAATCTGCCCGACCTGCCCGAATCTGCCCGAATCTGCCCGACCTGCCCGAATCTGCCCGAATCTGCCCGAAAACTGCCCGACCCTGCCCGAATCTGCCCGAATCTGCCAATATCTGTCCATATCTGCCCATATCTGCCCGAATCTGCCCGAATCTGCCCGACCTGCCCGAACCTGCCCATATCTGCCAATATCTGTCCCATATCTGCCCATATCTGCCCGAATCTGCCCATATCTGCCAATATCTGTCCATATCTGCCCATATCTGCCCGAATCTGCCCGAATCTGCCCGAATCTGCCCGACCTGCCCGACCTGCCCGACCTGCCCGAATCTGCCCGAATCTGCCCGAATCTGCCCGACCTGCCCGAATCTGCCCGAATCTGCCCGAATCTGCCCGACCTGCCCGACCTGCCCGAAACTGCCCGACCTGCCCGAACCTGCCCGAATCTGTCCCATATCTGGATCCGGGATCCAGGATATGGGATCCGGGATATGGGATCCGGGATATGGGATCCGGGATATGGGATCCGGGATATGGGATATGGGATCCGGGATATGGGATCCGGGATATGGGATATGGGATCCGGGATATGGGATCCGGGATATGGGATATGTGATATGGGATTCCGGGATATGTGATATGGGATCCGGGATATGGGATATGGGATCCGAACCTGCCCGAATCTGCCCGACCTGCCCGAATCTGCCCGAATCTGCCCGACCTGCCCGAACCTGCCCGAATCTGCCCCGACCTGCCCGAATCTGCCCCGACCTGCCCGAATCTGCCCGAATCTGCCCGAATCTGCCCGAATCTGCCCGACCTGCCCGACCTGCCCGACCTGCCCGAATCTGCCCGAATCTGCCCGAATCTGCCCGACCCTGCCCGAATCTGCCCGAATCTGCCCGAATCTGCCCGACCTGCCCGACCTGCCCGAAACTGCCCGACCTGCCCGACCCTGCCCGAATCTGTCCATATCTGGATCCGGGATCCAGGATATGGGATCCGGGATATGGGATCCGGGATATGGGATATGGGATCCGGGATATGGGATATGGGATCCGGGATATGGGATCCGGGATATGGGATCCGGGATATGGGATATGGGATCCGGGGATATGGGATCCGGGATATGGGATCCGGGATATGGGATATGTGATATGGGATCCGGGATATGTGATATGGGATCCGGGATATGGGATATGGGATCCGGATCTGCCCGAATCTGCCCGACCTGCCCGAATCTGCCCGAATCTGCCCGACCTGCCCGAACCTGCCCGAATCTGCCCGAAAGCTGCCCGAATCTGCCCGACCTGCCCGAATCTGCCCGAATCTGCCCGACCTGCCCGAATCTGCCCGAATCTGCCCGACCTGCCCGACCTGCCCGAATCTGCCCAACCTGCCCGAATCTGCCCGAATCTGCCCGACTTGCCCGAACCTGCCCGAAACTGCCCGAATCTGCCCGACCTGCCCGAAACCTGCCCGAATCTGCCCGAAGCTGCCCGAATCTGCCCGACCTGCCCGACCTGCCCGAATCTGCCCGAATCTGCCCGACCTGCCCGAATCTGCCCGAATCTGCCCGACCTGCCCGAAACCTGCCCATATCTGCCAATATCTGTCCATATCTGCCCATATCTGCCCGAATCTGCCCATATCTGCCAATATCTGTCCATATCTGCCCATATCTGCCCGAATCTGCCCGAATCTGCCCGACCTGCCCGAATCTGCCCGAATCAGCCCGAATCTGCCCGACCTGCCCGACCTGCCCGAATCTGCCCGAACCTGCCCGAACCTGCCCGAATCTTCCCGAATCTGCCCGAATCTGCCCCGACCTGCCCGAATCTGCCCGACCTGCCCGAATCTGCCCGAACCTGCCCGAACCTGCCCGAATCTTCCCGAATCTGCCCGAATCTTGCCCGACCTGCCCGAATCTGCCCGAATCTGCCCGACCTGCCCGAACCTGCCCGAATCTGCCCGAATCTGCCCGACCTGCCCGAACCTGCCCGAAATCTGCCCGAAGCTGCCCGAATCTGTCCATATCTGGATCCGGGATCCAGGATATGTGATATGGGATCCGGGATATGTGATATGTGATCCGGGATATGGGATATGGGTTCCGGATCTGCCCGAATCTGCCCGACCTGCCCGAACCTGCCCGAATCTGCCCGAATCTGCCCGACCTGCCCGAACCTGCCCATATCTGCCAATATCTGTCCATATCTGCCCATATCTGCCCGAAACTGCCCGAATCTGCCCGACCTGCCCGACCTGCCCGAATCTGCCCGAATCTGCCCGACCTGCCCGAATCTGCCCGAATCTGCCCGACCTGCCCGAACCTGCCCGAATATGACCGAACCTGCCCATATCTGCCAATATCTGTCCATATCTGCCCATATCTGCCCGAATCTGCCCATATCTGCCAATATCTGCCCATATCTGCCCGAATCTGCCCGAATCTGCCCGACCTGCCCGAATCTGCCCGAATCAGCCCGAACCTGCCCGACCTGCCCGACCTGCCCGAATCTGCCCGAATCTGCCCGAATCTGCCCGACCTGCCCGAACCTGCCCGAATCTGCCCGACCTGCCCGAACCTGCCCGAATCTGCCCGACCTGCCCGACCTGCCCGAATCTGCCCGAATCAGCCCGAACCTGCCCGACCTGCCCGATCTGCCCCGAATCTGCCCGAATCTGCCCGAATCTGCCCGACCTGCCCGAATCTGCCCGAATCTGCCCGACCTGCCCGACCTGCCCGAATCTGCCCGAATCAGCCCGAACCTGCCCGACCTGCCCGATCTGCCCGAATCTGTCCGAATATGCCCGAACCTGCCCATATCTGCCCATATCTGCCCGAAACTGTCCGAATCAGCCCGAACCTGCCCATATCTGCCAATATCTGTCCATATCTGCCCATATCTGCCCGAATCTGCCCGAATCTGCCCGAATCTGTCCGACCTGCCCGAACCTGCCCATATCTGCCAATATCTGTCCATATCTGCCCATATCTGCCCGAATCTGCCCATATCTGCCAATATCTGTCCATATCTGCCCATATCTGCCCGAATGTGCCCGAATCTGCCCGAATCTGCCCGAATCTGCCCGACCTGCCCGAATCTGCCCGAATCTGCCCGACCTGCCCGAACCTGCCCGAACCTGCCCGAATCTGCCCGACCTGCCCGAATCTGTCCGAATATGCCCGAACCTGCCCATATCTGCCCATATCTGCCCGAAACTGCCCGAATCAGCCCGAATCTGCCCGACCTGCCCGACCTGCCCGACCTGCCCGAATCTGCCCGAATCTGCCCGAATCTGCCCGACCTGCCCGAATCTGCCCGAATCTGCCCGAATCTGCCCGAATCTGCCCGACCTGCCCGAATCTGCCCGACCTGCCCGACCTGCCCGAATCTGTCCATATCTGGATCCGGGATCCAGGATATGGAATCCGGGATATGGGATCCGGGATATGGGATATGGGATCCGGATCTGCCCGAATCTGCCCGACCTGCCCGAATCTGCCCGACCTGCCCGAATCTGCCCGACCTGCCCGAATCTGCCCGAATCTGCCCGACCTGCCCGAATCTGCCCGAATCTGCCCGAAACTGCCCGACCTGCCCGAATCTGCCCGAATCTGCCAATATCTGTCCATATCTGCCCATATCTGCCCGAATCTGCCCGAATCTGCCCGACCTGCCCGAACCTGCCCATATCTGCCAATATCTGTCCATATCTGCCCATATCTGCCCGAATCTGCCCATATCTGCCAATATCTGTCCATATCTGCCCATATCTGCCCGAATCTGCCCGAATCTGCCCGAATCTGCCCGACCTGCCCGACCTGCCCGACCTGCCCGAATCTGCCCGAATCTGCCCGAATCTGCCCGACCTGCCCGAATCTGCCCGAATCTGCCCGAATCTGCCCGACCTGCCCGACCTGCCCGAAACTGCCCGACCTGCCCGAACCTGCCCGAATCTGTCCATATCTGGATCCGGGATCCAGGATATGGGATCCGGGATATGGGATCCGGGATATGGGATCCGGGATATGGGATCCGGGATATGGGATATGGGATCCGGGATATGGGATCCGGGATATGGGATATGGGATCCGGGATATGGGATCCGGGATATGGGATATGTGATATGGGATCCGGGATATGTGATATGGGATCCGGGATATGGGATATGGGATCCGAACCTGCCCGAATCTGCCCGACCTGCCCGAATCTGCCCGAATCTGCCCGACCTGCCCGAACCTGCCCGAATCTGCCCGACCTGCCCGAATCTGCCCGACCTGCCCGAATCTGCCCGAATCTGCCCGAATCTGCCCGAATCTGCCCGACCTGCCCGACCTGCCCGACCTGCCCGAATCTGCCCGAATCTGCCCGAATCTGCCCGACCTGCCCGAATCTGCCCGAATCTGCCCGAATCTGCCCGACCTGCCCGACCTGCCCGAAACTGCCCGACCTGCCCGACCCTGCCCGAATCTGTCCATATCTGGATCCGGGATCCAGGATATGGGATCCGGGATATGGGATCCGGGATATGGGATATGGGATCCGGGATATGGGATATGGGATCCGGGATATGGGATCCGGGATATGGGATCCGGGATATGGGATATGGGATCCGGGATATGGGATCCGGGATATGGGATATGTGATATGGGATCCGGGATATGTGATATGGGATCCGGGATATGGGATATGGGATCCGGATCTGCCCGAATCTGCCCGACCTGCCCGAATCTGCCCGAATCTGCCCGACCTGCCCGAACCTGCCCGAATCTGCCCGAAGCTGCCCGAATCTGCCCGACCTGCCCGAATCTGCCCGAATCTGCCCGAATCTGCCCGACCTGCCCGACCTGCCCGAAACTGCCCGACCTGCCCGAACCTGCCCGAATCTGTCCATATCTGGATCCGGGATCCAGGATATGGGATCCGGGATATGGGATCCGGGATATGGGATCCGGGATATGGGATCTGGGATATGGATCCGGGATATGGGATATGGGATCCGGATCTGCCCGAATCTGCCCGACCTGCCCGAATCTGCCCGAATCTGCCCGACCTGCCCGAATCTGCCCGAATCTGCCCGACCTGCCCGACCTGCCCGAATCTGCCCAACCTGCCCGAATCTGCCCGAATCTGCCCGAATCTGCCCGAAGCTGCCCGAATCTGTCCATATCTGGATCCGGGATCCAGGATATGGGATCCGGGATATGGGATATGGGATCCGGGATATGGGATATGGGATATGGGATGTGGGATATGGGATCCGGGATATGGGATATGGGATCCGGGATATGGGATCCGGGATATGGGATCCGGGATATGGGATATGTGATATGGGATCCGGGATATGTGATATGGGATCCGGGATATGGGATATGGGATCCGGATCTGCCCGAATCTGCCCGAATCAGCCCGAACCTGCCCGAATCTGCCCGACCTGCCCGACCTGCCCGAATCTGCCCGAATCTGCCCGACCTGCCCGAATCTGCCCGAATCTGCCCGACCTGCCCGAACCTGCCCGAATATGACCGAACCTGCCCATATCTGCCAATATCTGTCCATATCTGCCCATATCTGCCCGAATCTGCCCATATCTGCCAATATCTGTCCATATCTGCCCATATCTGCCCGAATCTGCCCGAATCTGCCCGACCTGCCCGAATCTGCCCGAATCAGCCCGAATCTGCCCGACCTGCCCGACCTGCCCGAATCTGCCCGAACCTGCCCGAACCTGCCCGAATCTTCCCGAATCTGCCCGAATCTGCCCGAC
The DNA here is from genome assembly GCF_051020955.1 of Megalopta genalis. Classification (NCBI taxonomy): domain Eukaryota; kingdom Metazoa; phylum Arthropoda; class Insecta; order Hymenoptera; family Halictidae; genus Megalopta; species Megalopta genalis. Next base: position 29,333 of record NW_027478060.1, read on the forward strand.
CTGCCCGAATCTGCCCGACCTGCCCGAATCTGCCCGAACCTGCCCGAACCTGCCCGAATCTGTCCATATCTGGATCCGGGATCCAGGATATGTGATATGGGATCCGGGATATGTGATATGTGATCCGGGATATGGGATATGGGTTCCGGATCTGCCCGAATCTGCCCGACCTGCCCGAACCTGCCCGAATCTGCCCGAATCTGCCCGACCTGCCCGAATCTGCCCGAATCTGCCCGACCTGCCCGAATCTGCCCGAATCTGCCCGACCTGCCCGAACCTGCCCGAATATGACCGAACCTGCCCATATCTGCCAATATCTGTCCATATCTGCCCATATCTGCCCGAATCTGCCCGAATCTGCCCGACCTGCCCGAATCTGCCCGAATCAGCCCGAACCTGCCCGACCTGCCCGACCTGCCCGAATCTGCCCGAATCTGCCCGACCTGCCCGAACCTGCCCATATCTGCCAATATCTGTCCATATCTGCCGATATCTGCCCGAATCTGCCCATATCTGCCAATATCTGTCAATATCTGCCCATATCTGCCCGAATCTGCCCGAATCTGCCCGAATCTGCCCGAATCTGCCCGACCTGCCCGAATCTGCCCGAATCTGCCCGAATCTGCCCGAATCTGCCCGATCTGCCCGAATCTGTCCGAATATGCCCGAACCTGCCCATATCTGCCCATATCTGCCCGAAACTGCCCGAATCAGCCCGAACCTGCCCATATCTGCCAATATCTGTCCATATCTGCCCATATCTGCCCGAATCTGCCCGAGTCTGCCCGACCTGCCCGAATCTGCCCGAATCTGCCCGACATGCCCGACCTGCCCGAATCTGCCCGACCTGCTCGAATCTGCCCGAATCTGCCCGACCTGCCCGAATCTGCCCGAATCTGCCCGAAACTGCCCGAATCAGCCCGAACCTGCCCATATCTGCCAATATCTGTCCATATCTGCCCATATCTGCCCGAATCTGCCCGAATCTGCCCGACCTGCCCATATCTGCCAATATCTGTCCATATCTGCCCATATCTGCCCGAATCTGCCCGAATCTGCCCGAATCTGTCCGACCTGCCCGAACCTGCCCATATCTGCCAATATCTGTCCATATCTGCCCATATCTGCCCGAATCTGCCCATATCTGCCAATATCTGTCCATATCTGCCCATATCTGCCCGAATGTGCCCGAATCTGCCCGAATCTGCCCGAATCTGCCCGAATCTGCCCGACCTGCCCGAATCTGCCCGAATCTGCCCGACCTGCCCGAACCTGCCCGAACCTGCCCGAATCTGCCCGACCTGCCCGAATCTGTCCGAATATGCCCGAACCTGCCCATATCTGCCCATATCTGCCCGAAACTGCCCGAATCAGCCCGAACCTGCCCATATCTGCCAATATCTGTCCATATCTGCCCATATCTGCCCGAATCTGCCCGAATCTGCCCGACCTGCCCGAATCTGCCCGAATCTGCCCGACATGCCCGACCTGCCCGAATCTGCCCGACCTGCTCGAATCTGCCCGAATCTGCCCGACCTGCCCGAATCTGCCCGAATCTGCCCGAAACTGCCCGAATCAGCCCGAACCTGCCCATATCTGCCAATATCTGTCCATATCTGCCCATATCTGCCCGAATCTGCCCGAATCTGCCCGACCTGCCCATATCTGCCAATATCTGTCCATATCTGCCCATGTCTGCCCGAATCTGCCCGAATCTGCCCGACCTGCCCGACCTGCCCGAAACTGCCCGACCTGCCCGAACCTGCCCGAATCTGTCCATATCTGGATCCGGGATCCAGGATATGGGATCCGGGATATGGGATCCGGGATATGGGATCCGGGATATGGGATATGGGATCCGGGATATGGGATCCGGAATATGGGATATGGGATCCGGGATATGGGATCCGGGATATGGGATATGTGATATGGGATCCGGGATATGTGATATGGGATCCGGGATATGGGATATGGGATCCGAACCTGCCCGAATCTGCCCGACCTGCCCGAATCTGCCCGAATCTGCCCGACCTGCCCGAACCTGCCCGAATCTGCCCGACCTGCCCGAATCTGCCCGACCTGCCCGAATCTGCCCGAATCTGCCCGAATCTGCCCGAATCTGCCCGAATCTGCCCGACCTGCCCGACCTGCCCGACCTGCCCGAATCTGCCCGACCTGCCCGAATCTGCCCGAATCTGCCCGAATCTGCCCGAATCTGCCCGACCTGCTCGACCTGCCCGACCCTGCCCGAATCTGTCCATATCTGGATCCGGGATCCAGGATATGGGATCCGGGATATGGGATCCGGGATATGGGATCCGGGATATGGGATCTGGGATATGGGATATGGGATCCGGGATATGGGATATGGGATCCGGGATATGGGATCCGGGATATGGGATCCGGGATATGGGATATGGGATCCGGGATATGGGATCCGGGATATGGGATCCGGGATATGGGATATGTGATATGGGATCCGGGATATGTGATATGGGATCCGGGATATGGGATATGGGATCCGGATCTGCCCGAATCTGCCCGACCTGCCCGAATCTGCCCGAATCTGCCCGACCTGCCCGAACCTGCCCGAATCTGCCCGAAGCTGCCCGAATCTGCCAGACCTGCCCGAATCTGCCCGAATCTGCCCGAATCTGCCCGACCTGCCCGACCTGCCCGAAACTGCCCGACCTGCCCGAACCTGCCCGAATCTGTCCATATCTGGATCCGGGATCCAGGATATGGGATCCGGGATATGGGATCTGGGATATGGGATATGGGATCCGGGATATGGGATATGGGATCCGGATCTGCCCGAATCTGCCCGACCTGCCCGAATCTGCCCGACCTGCCCGACCTGCCCGAATCTGTCCATATCTGGATCCGGGATCCAGGATATGGAATCCGGGATATGGGATCCGGGATATGGGATATGGGATCCGGGATATGGGATATGGGATCCGGATCTGCCCGAATCTGCCCGACCTGCCCGAATCTGCCCGACCTGCCCGAATCTGCCCGACCTGCCCGACCTGCCCGAATCTGCCCGAATCTGCCCGAAACTGCCCGACCTGCCCGAATCTGCCCGAATCTGCCAATATCTGTCCATATCTGCCCATATCTGCCCGAATCTGCCCGAATCTGCCCGACCTGCCCGAACCTGCCCATATCTGCCAATATCTGTCCATATCTGCCCATATCTGCCCGAATCTGCCCATATCTGCCAATATCTGTCCATATCTGCCCATATCTGCCCGAATCTGCCCGAATCTGCCCGACCTGCCCGAATCTGCCCGACCTGCCCGAATCTGCCCGAATCTGTCCGAATCTGCCCGACCTGCCCGACCTGCCCGACCTGCCCGAATCTGCCCGAATCTGCCCGAATCTGCCCGACCTGCCCGAATCTGCCCGAATCTGCCCGAATCTGCCCGACCTGCCCGACCCTGCCCGAATCTGTCCATATCTGGATCCGGGATCCAGGATATGGGATCCGGGATATGGGATCCGGGATATGGGATCCGGGATATGGGATCCGGGATATGGGATATGGATCCGGGATATGGGATCCGGGATATGGATCCGGGATATGGGATATGTGATATGGGATCCGGGATATGTGATATGGGATCCGGGATATGGGATATGGGATCCGGATCTGCCCGAATCTGCCCGACCTGCCCGAATCTGCCCGAATCTGCCCGACCTGCCCGAACCTGCCCGAATCTGCCCGAAGCTGCCCGAATCTGCCCGACCTGCCCGAATCTGCCCGAATCTGCCCGACCTGCCCGACCTGCCCGAAACTGCCCGACCTGCCCGAACCTGCCCGAATCTGTCCATATCTGGATCCGGGATCCAGGATATGGGATCCGGGATATGGGATCCGGGATATGGGATCCGGGATATGGGATCTGGGATATGGGATATGGGACCCGGGATATGGGATATGGGATCCGGATCTGCCCGAATCTGCCCGACCTGCCCGAATCTGCCCGAATCTGCCCGACCTGCCCGAACCTGCCCGAATATGACCGAACCTGCCCATATCTGCCAATATCTGTCCATATCTGCCCATATCTGCCCGAATCTGCCCATATCTGCCAATATCTGCCCATATCTGCCCGAATCTGCCCGAATCTGCCCGACCTGCCCGAATCTGCCCGAATCAGCCCGAACCTGCCCGACCTGCCCGAATCTGCCCGAATCTGCCCGAATCTGCCCGACCTGCCCGAACCTGCCCGAATCTGCCCGACCTGCCCGAACCTGCCCGAATCTGCCCGAAGCTGCCCGAATCTGCCCGAATCTGCCCGACCTGCCCGAATCTGCCCGAATCTGCCCGACCTGCCCGACCTGCCCGAATCTGCCCGAATCTGCCCGACCTGCCCGAATCTGCCCGACCTGCCCGAACCTGCCCGAATATGACCGAACCTGCCCATATCTGCCAATATCTGTCCATATCTGCCCATATCTGCCCGAATCTGCCCGAATCTGTCCGACCTGCCCGAATCTGCCCGAATCTGCCCGAATCTGCCCGACCTGCCCGAATCTGCCCGAATCTGCCCGACCTGCCCGAACCTGCCCATATCTGCCAATATCTGTCCATATCTGCCCATATCTGCCCGAAACTGCCCGAATCTGCCCGACCTGCCCGACCTGCCCGAATCTGCCCGAATCTGCCCGACCTGCCCGAATCTGCCCGAATCTGCCCGACCTGCCCGAACCTGCCCGAATATGACCGAACCTGCCCATATCTGCCAATATCTGTCCATATCTGCCCATATCTGCCCGAATCTGCCCATATCTGCCAATATCTGCCCATATCTGCCCGAATCTGCCCGAATCTTCCCGACCTGGCCGAATCTGCCCGAATCAGCCCGAACCTGCCCGACCTGCCCGACCTGCCCGAATCTGCCCGAATCTGCCCGAATCTGCCCGACCTGCCCGAACCTGCCCGAATCTGCCCGACCTGCCCGAACCTGCCCGAATCTGCCCGAAGCTGCCCGAATCTGCCCGAATCTGCCCGACCTGGCCGAATCTGCCCGAATCTGCCCGACCTGCCCGACCTGCCGAATCTGCCCGAATCTGCCCGACCTGCCCAAATCTGCCCGACCTGCCCGAACCTGCCCGAATATGACCGAACCTGCCCATATCTGCCAATATCTGTCCATATCTGCCCATATCTGCCCGAATCTGCCCGAATCTGCCCGACCTGCCCGAATCTGCCCGAATCAGCCCGAACCTGCCCGACCTGCCCGACCTGCCCGAATCTGCCCGAATCTGCCCGACCTGCCCGAACCTGCCCATATCTGCCAATATCTGTCCATATCTGCCGATATCTGCCCGAATCTGCCCATATCTGCCAATATCTGTCCATATCTGCCCATATCTGCCCGAATCTGCCCGAATCTGCCCGAATCTGCCCGAATCTGCCCGACCTGCCCGAATCTGCCCGAATCTGCCCGACCTGCCCGAATCTGCCCGATCTGCCCGACCTGCCCGAAACTGCCCGACCTGCCCGAACCTGCCCGAATCTGTCCATATCTGGATCCGGGATCCAGGATATGGGATCCGGGATATGGGATCCGGGATATGGGATCCGGGATATGGGATATGGGATCCGGGATATGGGATCCGGGATATGGGATATGGGATCCGGGATATGGGATCCGGGATATGGGATATGTGATATGGGATCCGGGATATGTGATATGGGATC
>NW_027478061.1:0-34838 GCF_051020955.1 Megalopta genalis
TGGTTCTTCTTCAAATACTTGTGAAAGACATGATTTAGCTTCAAATCAATGCGTTGTAGGAGGCTTAGATTCAAATCCATGCAAAACACGTGATTTAACTTCCAATTAATGCGAAGTAGAAGGCTTAGCTTCAAATCCATGCGAATCAAATGGTTTAGCTTCAAATACTGGTGATATACGTTATTTAGATTTAACTGCATGCGCAACGAACGAGTTAGCTTCAAATCAATGCGAAACACATGATTTAGCTGCAAATCAATGCGATGAAGAAGGTTTAGCTTCAAATCCATGCGAAACAAATGATATATCTTCAAACACTTGGGGTGTAAGTGATATAGCTACAAATGAAGACTAATCAAACGAGTTAGCTTCAAAATCCACGAGATACACATGATTTAGCTTCAAATACTAGCGATATAAGTAATGTAGATTCAACTGCAGGCGAAACGAACGAGTTAGCTTCAAATCCATGCGAAACACACGATTTAGCTTCAAATCAATGCGATGTAGAAGGTTTAGCTTCAAATCCATGCGAAACACATGATTCAGCTGCAAATCAATGCGATGCAGAAGATTCAGCTTGAAATCTATGCAAACACATGATTTAGCTTCAAATCCATGGATGCTAGAAGGTTAGCTTCAAATCCATGCGATACACATTATTTAGCTGCAAATACTTGCGATATAAGTGACATAGTTTCAAATGGAGGCGAAACGAACGAGTTAGCTTCAAATCCATGCGAGACACATGACTTAGATTCAAATCATTGCGATGTAGAAGGTTTAGCTTCAAAACAATAAGAGGTAGAAGGTTTAGCTTGAAATCAATAGAATGTAGAAGGTTTAGCTTCAAATCAAGGCGATGTTAAGGTTTAGCTTCAAATCCATACGAAACACATGATTTAGCTTCAAATCAATTCGAAGGACAAGGCGTAGATACAAATCCATGCGAAACAAATGATTTAGCTTCAAATCAATGCGATGTAGAAGGTTTAGCATCAAATCCATGCGATACACAAGATTTAGCTTCAAATCAATGCGATGTAGTAGGTTCAGCTTCAAATCCATGCGGCACATATGATTTAGCTTCAAATACTTGCGATATAAGTGACATAGTTTCAAATGGTGGCGAAACGAACGAGTTAGCTTCAAATCCATGCGAGACACATGACTTAGCTTCAAATCAATGCGATGTAGAAGGTTTAGCTTCAAATCCACGCGAAATATATGATTTAGCTTCAAACACTTGGGGTATAAGTGATATAGCTTCAAATGCAGACTAATCAAACGGGTTAGATTCAAAATCCACGCGATACACATGATTTAGCTTCAAATACTTGCGATATAAGTGATGTAGAATCAACTGCTGCGAAACGAACGAGTTAGCTTCAAATCCATTCAAACTCTTGATTTAGCAGCAAATCAATGCGATGTAGTAGGCTCAGCTTCAAATCCATGCGATATAAGTGATATAGCTTCAAAAGCAGGAGGAACAAACGAGGTAGCTTCAATTCCATGCGAAACAAATGATTTAGCTTCAAATCAATGCGTAGTAGAAGGTTTAGCTTCAAATCCATGCGATACACTAGATTTAGCTTCAAATCAATGCGATGTAGAAGGTTCTGCTTCAAATCCATACGACACATATGATTTAGCTTCAAATACTTGCGATATAAGTGATATAGCTTCAAAGCTGGAGTAACAAACGAGGTAGCTTCAATTCCATGCGAAACAAATGATTTAGCTTCAAATCAATGCGATGTAGAAGGTTTAGCTTCAAATCCGTGCGATACACAAGATTTAGCTTCAAATCAATGCGATGTAGTAGGTTCAGCTTCAAATCCATGCGGCACATATGATTTAGCTTCAAATACTTGCGATATAAGTGACATAGTTTCAAATGGAGGCGAAATGAACGAGTTAGCTTCAAATCCATGCGAGGCATATGACTTAGCTTCAAATCATTGCGATGTAGAAGGTTTAGCCTCAAAACAATAAGAGGTAGAAGGTTTAGCTTCAAATCAATAGAATATAGAAGGTTTAGCTTGAAATCAAGGCGATGTTAAGATTTAGCTTCAAAACCATACGAAACACATGATTTAGTTTCAAATCAATTCGAAGGACAAGGCGTAGATTCAAATCCATGCGAAACAAATGATTTAGCTTCAAATCAATGCGATGTAGAAGGTTTTGCATCAAATCCATGCGATACACAAGATTTAGATTCAAATCAATTGCGATGTAGTAGGTTCAGCTTCAAATCCATGCGGCACATATGATTTAGCTTCAAATACTTGCGATATAAGTGACATAGCTTAAAATGGTGGCGAAACGAACGAGTTAGATTCAAAATCCACGCGATACACATGATTTAGCTACAAATACTTGCGATATAAGTGATGTAGAATCAACTGCAGGCGAAACGAACGAGTTAGCTTCAAATCCATTCAAAACTCATGATTTAGCAGAAAATCAATGCGATGTAGTAGGCTCAGCTTCAAATACATGCGATATAAGTGATATAGCTTCAAAAGCAGGAGGAACAAACGAGGTAGCTTCAATTCCTTGCGAAACAAATGATTTAGCTTCAAATCAATGCGAAGTAGAAGGCGTAGCTTCAAATCCATGCGAAACAAATGGTTTAGCTTCAAATCAATGCGTAGTAGAAGGTTTAGTTTCAAATCCATGCGATACACTAGATTTAGCTTCAAATCAATGCGATGTAGTAGGCTCAGCTTCAAATACATGCGATATAAGTGATATAGCTTCAAAAGCAGGAGGAACAAACGAGGTAGTTTCAATTCCATGCGAAACAAATGATTTAGCTTCAAATCAATGCGTAGTAGAAGGTTTAGTTTCAAATCCATGCGATACACTAGATTTAGCTTCAAATCAATGCGATGTAGAAGGTTCTGCTTCAAATCCATACGACACATATGATTTAGCTTCAAATACATGCGATATAAGTGATATAGCTTCAAAAGCTGGAGGAACAAACGAGGTAGCTTCAATTCCATGCGAAACAAATGATTTAGCTTCAAATCAATGCGAAGTAGAAGGCTTAGATTCAAATTCATGCGAAACAAATGGTTTAGCTACAAATACTTGTGATATACATTATTTAGCTACAACTGCATGCGAAACAAACGAGTTGCCATCAAATCCATACGAAACACATGATTAAGCTTCAAATCAATGCGATGTAGATGGTTTACTTCAACTCCATGCGATACACAAGATTTAGCTTCAAATCAATGTGATGTAGTAGGTTCAACTTCAAATCCATGCGATATAAGTGATATAGCTTCAAAAGCAGGAGGAACAAACGAGGTAGCTTCAATTCCTTGCGAAACAAATGATTTAGCTTCAAATCAATGCGAAGTAGAAGGCGTAGCTTCAAATCCATGCGAAACAAATGGTTTAGCTACAAATAATTGTGATATACATTGCTTAGCTTCAAATCCATGCGAAACACACGATTTATCATCAAATCAATGCGATGTAGAAGGATTAGCTTCAAAATCCATGCGATACACAAGATTTAGCTTCAAATCAATGCGATGTAGTAGGTTCAGATTCAAATCCATGCGGCACATATGATTTAGCTTTAAATGCTTGCGATATAAGTGATATAGTTTCAATGGAGGCGAAACGAACGAGTCAGCTTCAAATCCATGCAAAACACATGATTTAGCTTCAAATCAATGCGATGTAGAAGGTTTAGCTTCAAATCCATGCGAAACACATGATTCAGCTGCAAATCAATGCGATGTAGAAGGTTTAGCTTCAAATCCATGCGAAACACATTATTTATCTGCAAATCAGTGCGAAGTAGAAGGCTCGGTTTCAAATCAATGCGATTCAAATGGTTCATCTTCAAATACTTGTGAAAGTCATGATTTAGCTTCAACTGCATGCGAAACACATGATTTAGCTTCAAATCAATGCGATGTAGAATGTTTAGCTTCAAATCCATGCAAAACACGTGATTTAAATTCCAATTAATGCGAAGTAGAAGCTTAGCTTCAAATCCATGCGAATCAAATACTTGTGATATACGTTATTTAGATTGAACTGCATGCGCAACGAACGAGTTAGCTTCAAATCCATGCGAAACACATGATTTAGCTGCAAATCAATGCGATGAAGAAGGTTTAGCTTCAAATCCATGCGAAACAAATGATATAGCTTCAAACACTTGGGGTGAAAGTGATATAGCTTCAAATGAAGACTAATCAAACGAGTTAGCTTCAAATCCACGCGATACACATGATTTAGCTTCAAATATTAGCGATATTATTGATGTAGATTCAACTGCAGGCGAAACGAACGAGTTAGCTTCAAATCCATGCGACACATATGATTTAGCTTCAAATACTTGCGATATAAGTGATATAGCTTCAAAAGCTGGAGGAACAAACGAGGTAACTTCAATTCCATGCGAAACAAATGATTTAGCTTCAAATCAATGCGAAGTAGAAAGCTTAGATTCAAATTCATGCGAAACAAATGGTTTAGCTACAAATACTTGTGATATACATTATTTAGCTACAACTGCATGCGAAACAAACGAGTTGCCATCAAATCCATACGAAACACATGATAAGCTTCAAATCAATGCGATGTAGATGGTTTACTTCAACTCCATGCGATACACAAGATTTAGCTTCAAATCAATGTGATGTAGTAGGTTCAACTTCAAATCCATGCGATATAAGTGATATAGCTTCAAAAGCAGGAGGAACAAACGAGGTAGCTTCAATTCTTGCGAAACAAATGATTTAGCTTCAAATCAATGCGAAGTAGAAGGCGTAGCTTCAAATCCATGCGAAACAAATGGTTTAGCTACAAATAATTGTGATATACATTGCTTAGCTTCAAATCCATGCGAAACACACGATTTATCATCAAATCAATGCGATGTAGAAGGATTAGCTTCAAAATCCATGCGATACACAAGATTTAGCTTCAAATCAATGCGATGTAGTAGGTTCAGATTCAAATCCATGCGGCACATATGATTTAGCTTTAAATGCTTGCGATATAAGTGATATAGTTTCAAATGGAGGCGAAACGAACGAGTCAGCTTCAAATCCATGCAAAACACATGATTTAGCTTCAAATCAATGCGATGTAGAAGGTTTAGCTTCAAATCCATGCGAAACACATGATTCAGCTGCAAATCAATGCGATGTAGAAGGTTTAGCTTCAAATCCATGCGAAACACATTATTTATCTGCAAATCAGTGCGAAGTAGAAGGCTCGGTTTCAAATCGATGCGATTCAAATGGTTCATCTTCAAATACTTGTGAAAGTCATGATTTAGCTTCAACTGCATGCGAAACACATGATTTAGCTTCAAATCAATGCGATGTAGAATGTTTAGCTTCAAATCCATGCAAAACACGTGATTTAAATTCCAATTAATGCGAAGTAGAAGGCTTAGCTTCAAATCCATGCGAATCAAATACTTGTGATATACGTTATTAGATTGAACTGCATGCGCAACGAACGAGTTAGCTTCAAATCCATGCGAAACACATGATTTAGCTGCAAATCAATGCGATGAAGAAGGTTTAGCTTCAAATCCATGCGAAACAAATGATATAGCTTCAAACACTTAGGGTGAAAGTGATATAGCTTCAAATGAAGACTAATCAAACGAGTTAGCTTCAAAATCCACGCGATACACATGATTTAGCTTCAAATATTAGCGATATTATTGATGTAGATTCAACTGCAGGCGAAACGAACGAGTTAGCTTCAAATCCATGCGACACATATGATTTAGCTTCAAATACTTGCGATATAAGTGATATAGCTTCAAAAGCTGGAGGAACAAACGAGGTAACTTCAATTCCATGCGAAACAAATGATTTAGCTTCAAATCAATGCGAAGTAGAAGGCTTAGCTTCAAATTCATGCGAAACAAATGGTTTAGCTACAAATACTTGTGATATACATTATTTAGCTACAACTGCATGCGAAACAAACGAGTTGCCATCAAATCCATACGAAACACATGACTAAGCTTCAAATCAATGCGATGTAGATGGTTTGCTTCAAATCCATGCGATACACAAGATTTAGCTTCAAATCAATGCGATGTAGTAGGTTCAGCTTCAAATCCATGCGGCACATATGATTTAGCTTCAAATGCTTGCGATATAAGTGATATAGTTTCAAATGTAGGCGAAACGAACGAGTCAGCTTCAAATCCATGCAAAACACATGATTTAGCTTCAAATCAATGCGATGTAGAAAGTTTAGCTTCAAATCCAAGCGAAACACATGATTCAGCTGCAAATCAATGCGATGTAGAAGGTTTAGCTTCAAATCCATGCGAAACACATTATTTAGCTGCAAATCAGTGCGAAGTAGAAGGCTCCGTTTCAAATCAATGCGATTCAAATGGTTCATCTTCAAATACTTGTGAAAGACATGATTTAGCTTCAACTGCATGCGAAACACATGATTTAGCTTCAAATCAATGCGATGTTAAGGTTTAGCTTCAAATCCATACGAAACACATGATTTAGCTTCAAATCAATTCGAAGGACAAGGCTTAGATTCAAATCCATGCGAAACAAATGATTCAGCTTCAAATCAATGCGATGTAGATGGTTTAGCTTCAAATCCATGCGATACACAAGATTTAGCTTCAAATCAATGCGATGTAGTAGGTTCAGCTTCAAATTCATGCGGCACATATGATTTGGCTTCAAATACTTGCGATATAAGTGACATAGTTTCAAATGGAGGCGAAACGAACGAGTTAGCTTCAAATCCATGCGAGACGCATGACTTAGTTTCAAATCAATGCGATGTAGAAGGTTTAGCTTCAAATCCATGCGAAACACATGATTCAGCTGCAAATCAATGCGATGTAGAAGGTTTAGCTTCAAATGCATGCGAAACACATTATTTAGCTGCAAATCAGTGCGAAGTAGAAGGCTCCGTTTCAAATCAATGCGATTCAAATTGTTCATCTTCAAATACTTGTGAAAGTCATGATTTAGCTTTAACTGCATGCGAAACACATGATTTAGCTTCAAATCAATGCGATGTTAAGGTTTAGCTTCAAATCCATACGAAACACATGATTTAGCTTCAAATCAATTCGAAGGACAAGGCTTAGATTCAAATCCATGCGAAACAAATGATTCAGCTGCAAATCAATGCGATGTAGAAGGTTTAGCTTCAAATCCATGCGAAACACATTATTTAGCTGCAAATCAGTGCGAAGTAGAAGGCTCCGTTTCAAATAAATGCGATTCAAATGGTTCATCTTCCAATACATGTGAAAGACATGATTTAGCTTCAACTGCATGCGAAACACATGATTTAGCTTCAAATCAATGCGATGTAGAATGTTTAGCTTCAAATCCATGCAAAACACATGATTTAACTTCCAATTAATGCGAAGTAGAAGGCTTAGCTTCAAATCCATGCGAATCAAATGGTTTAGCTTCAAATACTTGTGATATACGTTATTTAGATTGAACTGCATGCGCAACGAACGAGTTAGCTTCGAATCCATGCGAAACACATGATTTAGCTGCAAATCAATGCGATGAAGAAGGTTTAGCTTCCAATCCATGCGAAACAAATGATATAGCTTCAAACACTTGGGGTGTAAGTGATATAGCTTCAAATGAAGACTAATCAAACGAGTTAGCTTCAAAATCCAAGCGATACACATGATTTAGCTTCAAATATTAGCGATATTTTTGATGTAGATTCAACTGCAGGCGAAACGAACGAGTTAGCTTCAAATCCATGCGAAACACATGATTCAGCTGCAAACCAATGCGATGTAGAAGGTTTAGCTTCAAATCATGCGAAACATATGATTTAGCTTCAAATACTTGAGATATAAGTGATCTAGCTTCAAATACAGGCGAATCGAACGAGTTAGCTTTAAATCCATGCGAAACACATGATTCAGCTGCAAATCAATGCCATGTAGAAGGTTCAGCTTCAAATCCATGCGAAACACATGATTCAGCAGCAAATCAATGCGATGTAGAAGGTTTAGCTACAAATCCATGCGAATCAAATGGTTTAGCTTCAAATACTTGTGATATACGTTATTTAGATTGAACTGCATGCGCAACGAACGAGTTTGCTTCAAATCCATGTGAAACACATGATTTAGCTGCAAATCGATGCGATGAAGAAGGTATAGCTTCAAATCCATACGACACATATGATTTAGCTTCAAATACTTGCGATATAAGTGATCTAGCTTCAAATACAGGCGAAACGAACGAGTTAGCTTTAAATCCATGCGAAACACATGATTCAGCTGCAAATCAATGCGATGCAGAAGGTTCAGCTTGAAATCCATGCCAAACACATGATTTAGCTTCAAATCCATGGGATGTAGAAGGTTTAGCTTCAAATCCATACGAAACACATTATTTAGCTGCAAATACTTGCGATATAAGTGACATAGTTTCAAATGGAGGCGAAACGAACGAGTTAGCTTCAAATCCATGCGAGACACATGACTTAGATTCAAATCATTGCGATGTAGAAGGTTTAGCTTCAAAACAATAAGAGGTAGAAGGTTTAGCTTGAAATCAATAGAATGTAGAAGGTTTAGCTTCAAATCAAGGCGATGTTAAGGTTTAGCTTCAAATCCATACGAAACACATGATTTAGCTTCAAATCAATTCGAAGGACAAGGCGTAGATACAAATCCATGCGAAACAAATGATTTAGCTTCAAATCAATGCGATGTAGAAGGTTTAGCATCAAATCCATGCGATACACAAGATTTAGCTTCAAATCAATGCGATGTAGTAGGTTCAGCTTCAAATCCATGCGGCACATATGATTTAGCTTCAAATACTTGCGATATAAGTGACATAGTTTCAAATGGTGGCGAAACGAACGAGTTAGCTTCAAATCCATGCGAGACACATGACTTAGCTTCAAATCAATGCAATGTAGAAGGTTTAGCTTCAAATCCACGCGAAACATATGATTTAGCTTCAAACACTTGGGGTATAAGTGATATAGCTTCAAATGCAGACTAATCAAACGAGTTAGATTCAAAATCCACGCGATACACATGATTTAGCTTCAAATACTTGCGATATAAGTGATGTAGAATCAACTGCAGGCGAAACGAACGAGTTAGCTTCAAATCCATTCAAAACTCTTGATTTAGCAGCAAATCAATGCGATGTAGTAGGCTCAGCTTCAAATCCATGCGATATAAGTGATATAGCTTCAAAAGCAGGAGGAACAAACGAGGTAGCTTCAATTCCATGCGAAACAAATGATTTAGCTTCAAATCAATGCGTAGTAGAAGGTTTAGCTTCAAATCCATGCGATACACTAGATTTAGCTTCAAATCAATGCGATGTAGAAGGTTCTGCTTCAAATCCATGCGACACATATGATTTAGCTTCAAATACTTGCGATATAAGTGATATAGCTTCAAAAGCTGGAGGAATAAACGAGGTAGCTTCAAATCCATGCGAAACACATGATTTAGCTGCAAATCGATGCGATGAAGAAGGTATAGCTTCAAATCCATACGACACATATGATTTAGCTTCAAATCCATGCGAAACACATTATTTAGCTGCAAATCAGTGCGAAGTAGAAGGCTCCGTTTCAAATCAATGCGATTCAAATGGTTCATCTTCAAATACTTGTGAAAGACATGATTTAGCTTCAACTGCATGCGAAACACATGATTTAACTTCCACTTAATGCGAAGTAGAAGGCTTAGCTTCAAATCCATGCGAATCAAATGGTTTAGCTTCAAATACTTGTGATATACGTTATTTAGATTGAACTGCATGCGCAACGAACGAGTTAGCTTCGAATCCATGCGAAACACATGATTTAGCTGCAAATCAATGCGATGAAGAAGGTTTAGCTTCAAATCCATGCGAAACAAATGATATAGCTTCAAACACTTGGGGTGTAAGTGATATAGCTTCAAATGAAGACTAATCAAACGAGTTAGCTTCAAAATCCACGCGATACACATGATTTAGCTTCAAATATTAGCGATATAAGTAATGTAGATTCAACTGCAGACGAAACGAACGAGTTAGCTTCAAATCCATGCGAAACACATGATTTAGCTGCAAATCATTGCGATATAGAAGGTTTAGCTTCAAAACAGTAAGAGGTAGAAGGTTTAGCTTCAAATCAATAGAATGTAGAAGCTTTAGCTTCAAATCAATGCGATGTAGAAGGTTTAGCTTCAAATCCATACGAAACACTTGATTTAGCTTCAAATGAATTCGAAGGACAAGGCTTAGATTCAAATCCATGCGAAACAAATGATTTAGCTTCAAAATCAATGCGATGTAGAAGGTTTAGCTTCAAATCCATGCGTTACACAAGATTTAGCTTCAAATCAATGCGATGTAGTTGGTTCAGCTTCAAATCCATGCGGCACATATAATTTAGCTTCAAATACTTGCGATATAAGTGTCATAGTTTCAAATGGAGGCGAAACGAACGAGTTAGCTTCAAATCCATGCGAGACACATGACTTAGCTTCAAATCAATGCGATGTAGAAGGTTTAGCTTCAAATCCTCGCGAAACATATGATTCAGCTGCAAATCAATGCGATGTAGAAGGTTTAGCTACAAATCCATGCGAAACACATTATTTAGCTGCAAATCAGTGCGAAGTAGAAGGCTCGGGTTCAAATCAATGCGATTCAAATGGTTCATCTTCAAATACTTGTGAAAGACATGATTTAGCTTCAACTGCATGCGAAACACATGATTTAGCTTCAAATCAATGCGATGTAGAAGGTTTAGCTTCAAATCCACGCAAAACACGTGATTTAACTTCCAATTAATGCGAAGTAGAAGGCTTAGCTTCAAATCCATGCGAATCAAATGGTTTAGCTTCAAATACTTGTGATATACGTTATTTAGATTGAACTGCATGCGCAACGAACGAGTTTGCTTCAAATCCATGCGAAACACATGATTTAGCTGCAAATCGATGCGATGAAGAAGGTATAGCTTCAAATCCATACGACACATATGATTTAGCTTCAAATACTTGCGATATAAGTGATCTAGCTTCAAATACAGGCGAAACGAACGAGTTAGCTTTAAATCCATGCGAAACACATGATTCAGCTGCAAATAAATGCGATGCAGAAGGTTCAGCTTGAAATCCATGCCAAACACATGATTTAGCTTCAAATCCATGGGATGTAGAAGGTTTAGCTTCAAATCCATACGAAACACATGATTAAGCTTCAAATCAATGCGATGTAGATGGTATGCTTCAAATCCGTGCGATACACAAGATTTAGCTTCAAATCAATGTGATGTAGTAGGTTCAGCTTCAAATCCATGCGATATAAGTGATATAGCTTCAAAAGCAGGAGGAACGAACGAGGTAGCTTCAATTCCTTGCGAAACAAATGATTTAGCTTCAAATCAATGCGAAGTAGAAGGCGTAGCTTCAAATCCATGCGAATCAAATGGTTTAGCTACAAATAATTGTGATATACATTGCTTAGCTTCAAATCCATGCGAAACACACGATTTATCTTCAAATCAATGCGATGTAGAAGGATTAGCTTCAAATCCATGCGATACACAAGATTTAGCTTCAAATCAATGCGATGTAGTAGGTTCAGCTTCAAATCCATGCGGCACATATGATTTAGCTTCAAATGCTTGCGATATAAGTGATATAGTTTCAAATGGAGGCGAAACGAACGAGTCAGCTTCAAATCCATGCAAAACACATGATTTAGCTGCAAATCAATGCGATGTAGAAGGTTTAGCTTCAAATCCATGCGAAACACATTATTTAGCTGCAAATCAGTGCGAAGTAGAAGGCTCCGTTTCAAATAAATGCGATTCAAATGGTTCATCTTCAAATACTTGTGAAAGACATGATTTAGCTTCAACTGCATGCGAAACACATGATTTAGCTTCAAATCAATGCGATGTAGAATGTTTAGCTTCAAATCCATGCAAAACACATGATTTAACTTCCAATTAATGCGAAGTAGAAGGCTTAGCTTCAAATCCATGCGAATCAAATGGTTTAGCTTCAAATACTTGTGATATACGTTATTTAGATTGAACTGCATGCGAAACAAACGAGTTAGCTTCAAATCAACGCGAAACACATAATTTAGCTTCAAGTCAATGCGATGTAGAAGATTTAGCTTCAAATCCAAGCGAGACACATGATTTAGATTCAAATCAGTGCGAAGTAGAAGGCTCATCTTCAAATCCATGCGAATCTAATGGTTCGGCTTCAAATACTTGTGAAATACATGATTTAGCTTCAACTGCATGCGAAACACATGGTTTAGCTTAATATTCATGCGAAACGAATGGTTCAGCTTCAAATAGTTGTGATATACATGATTTAGCTTCAACTGCATGTGAAACAAACGTGTTAGCTAAACATCCAAGCGAAACAAATGATTAAGCTTCAAATCATTACTATGTAGCAGGTTTAGCTTCAAATCCAGCTAAACAAATGATTTAGCTTCAGATATTTGAGATATAAGTGATGTAGCCTTAAATGCAGAAGAAACAAACGAGTCAGCTTGAAATCTAAGCGAAAGAAATGATTTAGCTTAAAATCGATGCGATGTAGATGGCTTAGCTTCAAATGCAAGCGAAACACATGATTTAGCTTCAAATCAATGCGATGTAGAAGGTTTAGCTTCAAATCGATAAGAGGTAGAAGGTTTAGCTTCAAATCAATGCGATGTAGAAGGTTTAGCTTCAAATCGATAAGAGGTAGAAGGTTTAGCTTCAAATCAATGCGATGTAGTAGGTTCAGATTCAAATCCATGCGGCACATATGATTTAGCTTTAAATGCTTGCGATATAAGTGATATAGTTTCAAATGGAGGCGAAACGAACGAGTCAGCTTCAAATCCATGCAAAACACATGATTTAGCTTCAAATCAATGCGATGTAGAAGGTTTAGCTTCAAATCCATGCGAAACACATGATTCAGCTGCAAATCAATGCGATGTAGAAGGTTTAGCTTCAAATCCATGCGAAACACATTATTTATCTGCAAATCAGTGCGAAGTAGAAGGCTCGGTTTCAAATCGATGCGATTCAAATGGTTCATCTTCAAATACTTGTGAAAGTCATGATTTAGCTTCAACTGCATGCGAAACACATGATTTAGCTTCAAATCAATGCGATGTAGAATGTTTAGCTTCAAATCCATGCAAAACACGTGATTTAAATTCCAATTAATGCGAAGTAGAAGGCTTAGCTTCAAATCCATGCGAATCAAATACTTGTGATATACGTTATTTAGATTGAACTGCATGCGCAACGAACGAGTTAGCTTCAAATCCATGCGAAACACATGATTTAGCTGCAAATCAATGCGATGAAGAAGGTTTAGCTTCAAATCCATGCGAAACAAATGATATAGCTTCAAACACTTAGGGTGAAAGTGATATAGCTTCAAATGAAGACTAATCAAACGAGTTAGCTTCAAAATCCACGCGATACACATGATTTAGCTTCAAATATTAGCGATATTATTGATGTAGATTCAACTGCAGGCGAAACGAACGAGTTAGCTTCAAATCCATGCGACACATATGATTTAGCTTCAAATACTTGCGATATAAGTGATATAGCTTCAAAAGCTGGAGGAACAAACGAGGTAACTTCAATTCCATGCGAAACAAATGATTTAGCTTCAAATCAATGCGAAGTAGAAGGCTTAGCTTCAAATTCATGCGAAACAAATGGTTTAGCTACAAATACTTGTGATATACATTATTTAGCTACAACTGCATGCGAAACAAACGAGTTGCCATCAAATCCATACGAAACACATGACTAAGCTTCAAATCAATGCGATGTAGATGGTTTGCTTCAAATCCATGCGATACACAAGATTTAGCTTCAAATCAATGCGATGTAGTAGGTTCAGCTTCAAATCCATGCGGCACATATGATTTAGCTTCAAATGCTTGCGATATAAGTGATATAGTTTCAAATGTAGGCGAAACGAACGAGTCAGCTTCAAATCCATGCAAAACACATGATTTAGCTTCAAATCAATGCGATGTAGAAAGTTTAGCTTCAAATCCAAGCGAAACACATGATTCAGCTGCAAATCAATGCGATGTAGAAGGTTTAGCTTCAAATCCATGCGAAACACATTATTTAGCTGCAAATCAGTGCGAAGTAGAAGGCTCCGTTTCAAATCAATGCGATTCAAATGGTTCATCTTCAAATACTTGTGAAAGACATGATTTAGCTTCAACTGCATGCGAAACACATGATTTAGCTTCAAATCAATGCGATGTTAAGGTTTAGCTTCAAATCCATACGAAACACATGATTTAGCTTCAAATCAATTCGAAGGACAAGGCTTAGATTCAAATCCATGCGAAACAAATGATTCAGCTTCAAATCAATGCGATGTAGATGGTTTAGCTTCAAATCCATGCGATACACAAGATTTAGCTTCAAATCAATGCGATGTAGTAGGTTCAGCTTCAAATTCATGCGGCACATATGATTTGGCTTCAAATACTTGCGATATAAGTGACATAGTTTCAAATGGAGGCGAAACGAACGAGTTAGCTTCAAATCCATGCGAGACGCATGACTTAGTTTCAAATCAATGCGATGTAGAAGGTTTAGCTTCAAATCCATGCGAAACACATGATTCAGCTGCAAATCAATGCGATGTAGAAGGTTTAGCTTCAAATGCATGCGAAACACATTATTTAGCTGCAAATCAGTGCGAAGTAGAAGGCTCGGTTTCAAATCAATGCGATTCAAATTGTTCATCTTCAAATACTTGTGAAAGTCATGATTTAGCTTTAACTGCATGCGAAACACATGATTTAGCTTCAAATCAATGCGATGTTAAGGTTTAGCTTCAAATCCATACGAAACACATGATTTAGCTTCAAATCAATTCGAAGGACAAGGCTTAGATTCAAATCCATGCGAAACAAATGATTCAGCTGCAAATCAATGCGATGTAGAAGGTTTAGCTTCAAATCCATGCGAAACACATTATTTAGCTGCAAATCAGTGCGAAGTAGAAGGCTCCGTTTCAAATAAATGCGATTCAAATGGTTCATCTTCCAATACATGTGAAAGACATGATTTAGCTTCAACTGCATGCGAAACACATGATTTAGCTTCAAATCAATGCGATGTAGAATGTTTAGCTTCAAATCCATGCAAAACACATGATTTAACTTCCAATTAATGCGAAGTAGAAGGCTTAGCTTCAAATCCATGCGAATCAAATGGTTTAGCTTCAAATACTTGTGATATACGTTATTTAGATTGAACTGCATGCGCAACGAACGAGTTAGCTTCGAATCCATGCGAAACACATGATTTAGCTGCAAATCAATGCGATGAAGAAGGTTTAGCTTCCAATCCATGCGAAACAAATGATATAGCTTCAAACACTTGGGGTGTAAGTGATATAGCTTCAAATGAAGACTAATCAAACGAGTTAGCTTCAAAATCCAAGCGATACACATGATTTAGCTTCAAATATTAGCGATATTTTTGATGTAGATTCAACTGCAGGCGAAACGAACGAGTTAGCTTCAAATCCATGCGAAACACATGATTCAGCTGCAAACCAATGCGATGTAGAAGGTTTAGCTTCAAATCATGCGAAACATATGATTTAGCTTCAAATACTTGAGATATAAGTGATCTAGCTTCAATACAGGCGAATCGAACGAGTTAGCTTTAAATCCATGCGAAACACATGATTCAGCTGCAAATCAATGCCATGTAGAAGGTTCAGCTTCAAATCCATGCGAAACACATGATTCAGCAGCAAATCAATGCGATGTAGAAGGTTTAGCTACAAATCCATGCGAATCAAATGGTTTAGCTTCAAATACTTGTGATATACGTTATTTAGATTGAACTGCATGCGCAACGAACGAGTTTGCTTCAAATCCATGTGAAACACATGATTTAGCTGCAAATCGATGCGATGAAGAAGGTATAGCTTCAAATCCATACGACACATATGATTTAGCTTCAAATACTTGCGATATAAGTGATCTAGCTTCAAATACAGGCGAAACGAACGAGTTAGCTTTAAATCCATGCGAAACACATGATTCAGCTGCAAATCAATGCGATGCAGAAGGTTCAGCTTGAAATCCATGCCAAACACATGATTTAGCTTCAAATCCATGGGATGTAGAAGGTTTAGCTTCAAATCCATACGAAACACATTATTTAGCTGCAAATACTTGCGATATAAGTGACATAGTTTCAAATGGAGGCGAAACGAACGAGTTAGCTTCAAATCCATGCGAGACACATGACTTAGATTCAAATCATTGCGATGTAGAAGGTTTAGCTTCAAAACAATAAGAGGTAGAAGGTTTAGCTTGAAATCAATAGAATGTAGAAGGTTTAGCTTCAAATCAAGGCGATGTTAAGGTTTAGCTTCAAATCCATACGAAACACATGATTTAGCTTCAAATCAATTCGAAGGACAAGGCGTAGATACAAATCCATGCGAAACAAATGATTTAGCTTCAAATCAATGCGATGTAGAAGGTTTAGCATCAAATCCATGCGATACACAAGATTTAGCTTCAAATCAATGCGATGTAGTAGGTTCAGCTTCAAATCCATGCGGCACATATGATTTAGCTTCAAATACTTGCGATATAAGTGACATAGTTTCAAATGGTGGCGAAACGAACGAGTTAGCTTCAAATCCATGCGAGACACATGACTTAGCTTCAAATCAATGCAATGTAGAAGGTTTAGCTTCAAATCCACGCGAAACATATGATTTAGCTTCAAACACTTGGGGTATAAGTGATATAGCTTCAAATGCAGACTAATCAAACGAGTTAGATTCAAAATCCACGCGATACACATGATTTAGCTTCAAATACTTGCGATATAAGTGATGTAGAATCAACTGCAGGCGAAACGAACGAGTTAGCTTCAAATCCATTCAAAACTCTTGATTTAGCAGCAAATCAATGCGATGTAGTAGGCTCAGCTTCAAATCCATGCGATATAAGTGATATAGCTTCAAAAGCAGGAGGAACAAACGAGGTAGCTTCAATTCCATGCGAAACAAATGATTTAGCTTCAAATCAATGCGTAGTAGAAGGTTTAGCTTCAAATCCATGCGATACACTAGATTTAGCTTCAAATCAATGCGATGTAGAAGGTTCTGCTTCAAATCCATGCGACACATATGATTTAGCTTCAAATACTTGCGATATAAGTGATATAGCTTCAAAAGCTGGAGGAATAAACGAGGTAGCTTCAAATCCATGCGAAACACATGATTTAGCTGCAAATCGATGCGATGAAGAAGGTATAGCTTCAAATCCATACGACACATATGATTTAGCTTCAAATCCATGCGAAACACATTATTTAGCTGCAAATCAGTGCGAAGTAGAAGGCTCCGTTTCAAATCAATGCGATTCAAATGGTTCATCTTCAAATACTTGTGAAAGACATGATTTAGCTTCAACTGCATGCGAAACACATGATTTAACTTCCACTTAATGCGAAGTAGAAGGCTTAGCTTCAAATCCATGCGAATCAAATGGTTTAGCTTCAAATACTTGTGATATACGTTATTTAGATTGAACTGCATGCGCAACGAACGAGTTAGCTTCGAATCCATGCGAAACACATGATTTAGCTGCAAATCAATGCGATGAAGAAGGTTTAGCTTCAAATCCATGCGAAACAAATGATATAGCTTCAAACACTTGGGGTGTAAGTGATATAGCTTCAAATGAAGACTAATCAAACGAGTTAGCTTCAAAATCCACGCGATACACATGATTTAGCTTCAAATATTAGCGATATAAGTAATGTAGATTCAACTGCAGACGAAACGAACGAGTTAGCTTCAAATCCATGCGAAACACATGATTTAGCTGCAAATCATTGCGATATAGAAGGTTTAGCTTCAAAACAGTAAGAGGTAGAAGGTTTAGCTTCAAATCAATAGAATGTAGAAGCTTTAGCTTCAAATCAATGCGATGTAGAAGGTTTAGCTTCAAATCCATACGAAACACTTGATTTAGCTTCAAATGAATTCGAAGGACAAGGCTTAGATTCAAATCCATGCGAAACAAATGATTTAGCTTCAAAATCAATGCGATGTAGAAGGTTTAGCTTCAAATCCATGCGTTACACAAGATTTAGCTTCAAATCAATGCGATGTAGTTGGTTCAGCTTCAAATCCATGCGGCACATATAATTTAGCTTCAAATACTTGCGATATAAGTGTCATAGTTTCAAATGGAGGCGAAACGAACGAGTTAGCTTCAAATCCATGCGAGACACATGACTTAGCTTCAAATCAATGCGATGTAGAAGGTTTAGCTTCAAATCCTCGCGAAACATATGATTCAGCTGCAAATCAATGCGATGTAGAAGGTTTAGCTACAAATCCATGCGAAACACATTATTTAGCTGCAAATCAGTGCGAAGTAGAAGGCTCGGGTTCAAATCAATGCGATTCAAATGGTTCATCTTCAAATACTTGTGAAAGACATGATTTAGCTTCAACTGCATGCGAAACACATGATTTAGCTTCAAATCAATGCGATGTAGAAGGTTTAGCTTCAAATCCACGCAAAACACGTGATTTAACTTCCAATTAATGCGAAGTAGAAGGCTTAGCTTCAAATCCATGCGAATCAAATGGTTTAGCTTCAAATACTTGTGATATACGTTATTTAGATTGAACTGCATGCGCAACGAACGAGTTTGCTTCAAATCCATGCGAAACACATGATTTAGCTGCAAATCGATGCGATGAAGAAGGTATAGCTTCAAATCCATACGACACATATGATTTAGCTTCAAATACTTGCGATATAAGTGATCTAGCTTCAAATACAGGCGAAACGAACGAGTTAGCTTTAAATCCATGCGAAACACATGATTCAGCTGCAAATAAATGCGATGCAGAAGGTTCAGCTTGAAATCCATGCCAAACACATGATTTAGCTTCAAATCCATGGGATGTAGAAGGTTTAGCTTCAAATCCATACGAAACACATGATTAAGCTTCAAATCAATGCGATGTAGATGGTATGCTTCAAATCCGTGCGATACACAAGATTTAGCTTCAAATCAATGTGATGTAGTAGGTTCAGCTTCAAATCCATGCGATATAAGTGATATAGCTTCAAAAGCAGGAGGAACGAACGAGGTAGCTTCAATTCCTTGCGAAACAAATGATTTAGCTTCAAATCAATGCGAAGTAGAAGGCGTAGCTTCAAATCCATGCGAATCAAATGGTTTAGCTACAAATAATTGTGATATACATTGCTTAGCTTCAAATCCATGCGAAACACACGATTTATCTTCAAATCAATGCGATGTAGAAGGATTAGCTTCAAATCCATGCGATACACAAGATTTAGCTTCAAATCAATGCGATGTAGTAGGTTCAGCTTCAAATCCATGCGGCACATATGATTTAGCTTCAAATGCTTGCGATATAAGTGATATAGTTTCAAATGGAGGCGAAACGAACGAGTCAGCTTCAAATCCATGCAAAACACATGATTTAGCTGCAAATCAATGCGATGTAGAAGGTTTAGCTTCAAATCCATGCGAAACACATTATTTAGCTGCAAATCAGTGCGAAGTAGAAGGCTCCGTTTCAAATAAATGCGATTCAAATGGTTCATCTTCAAATACTTGTGAAAGACATGATTTAGCTTCAACTGCATGCGAAACACATGATTTAGCTTCAAATCAATGCGATGTAGAATGTTTAGCTTCAAATCCATGCAAAACACATGATTTAACTTCCAATTAATGCGAAGTAGAAGGCTTAGCTTCAAATCCATGCGAATCAAATGGTTTAGCTTCAAATACTTGTGATATACGTTATTTAGATTGAACTGCATGCGAAACAAACGAGTTAGCTTCAAATCAACGCGAAACACATAATTTAGCTTCAAGTCAATGCGATGTAGAAGATTTAGCTTCAAATCCAAGCGAGACACATGATTTAGATTCAAATCAGTGCGAAGTAGAAGGCTCATCTTCAAATCCATGCGAATCTAATGGTTCGGCTTCAAATACTTGTGAAATACATGATTTAGCTTCAACTGCATGCGAAACACATGGTTTAGCTTAATATTCATGCGAAACGAATGGTTCAGCTTCAAATAGTTGTGATATACATGATTTAGCTTCAACTGCATGTGAAACAAACGTGTTAGCTAAACATCCAAGCGAAACAAATGATTAAGCTTCAAATCATTACTATGTAGCAGGTTTAGCTTCAAATCCAGCTAAACAAATGATTTAGCTTCAGATATTTGAGATATAAGTGATGTAGCCTTAAATGCAGAAGAAACAAACGAGTCAGCTTGAAATCTAAGCGAAAGAAATGATTTAGCTTAAAATCGATGCGATGTAGATGGCTTAGCTTCAAATGCAAGCGAAACACATGATTTAGCTTCAAATCAATGCGATGTAGAAGGTTTAGCTTCAAATCGATAAGAGGTAGAAGGTTTAGCTTCAAATCAATGCGATGTAGAAGGTTTAGCTTCAAATCGATAAGAGGTAGAAGGTTTAGCTTCAAATCAATAGAATGTAGAAGGTTTAGGTTCAAATTAATGCGATGTAGAAGGTTTAGATTCAAATCCATGCCAAACACATGATTTAGACTCAAATCCATGGGATGTAGAAGGCTTAGCTTCAAATCCACGCGAAACACATTATTTATCTGCAAATCAGTGCGAAGTAGAAGGCTCGGGTTCAAATCCATGCTATTCAAATGGTTCATCTTCAAATGCTTGTGAAAGACATGATTTAGGTTCAAATACTTGTGAAAGACATGATTTAGCTTCAAATGCATGCGAAACACATGATTTAGCTTCAAATCAATGCGATGTAGAAGGTTTAGCTTCAAATCCATGCAAAACACGTGATTTAAAGTCCAATTAATGCGATGTAGAAGGCTTAGCTTCAAATCCATGCGATGTAGAAGGTTCAGCTTCAAATCTATGCGACACGTATGATTTAGCTTCAAATACTTGCGATATAAGTGATATAGCTTCAAAAGCAGAAGGAACAAACGAGGTAGCTTCAATTCCATGCGAAATAAATGATTTAGCTTCTAATCAATGCGAAGTAGAAGGCTTAGCTTCAAATCCATGCGAAACAAATGGTTTAGCTACAAATATTTGTGATATACATTATTTAGCTACAACCGTATGCGAAACAAACGAGTTAGCTTCAAATCCATGAGAAACACATGATTTAGATTCAAATCAATGCGATGTAGAAGGTTTAGCTTCAAATCCATGCGATACACAAGATTTAGCTTCAATTCAATGCGATGTAGAAGGTTCAGCTTAAAAAACAATGCGACACAAATGATTTAGCTTGAGACACTTGCGATATGAGTTATATAGCTTCAAAAGCAGCGAAACAAACGAGTTAGCTTCAAATCAACGCGAAATACATGATTTAGCTTCAAGTCAATGCGATGTGGAAGATTTAGCTTCAAATCCATGCGGTACACATGATTTAGCTTCAAATCAATGCAAAGTAGAAAGATTAGCTTCAAATCCATGCGAAACAAATGATTTAACATCAGATACTTATTATATAAGTGATATAGTTTCAAATGCAGACTAATCAAACGAGATAGCTACAAAATCCACGCGATACACATGATTTAGCTTCAAATCAATGCGAAGTAGGAGGCGTAGCTTCAAATCCATGCGAAACAAATGGTTTAGCTACAAATACTTGTGATATACATTATTTAGCTACAACTGCATGCGAAACTAACGAGTTAGCTTCAAATCTATGCGAAATACACGACTTATCTTCAAATCAATGTTATTTAGAAGGCTTAGCTTCAAATCCATGCGAAACGATTGATTTAGCGTCAAATACTTGCGAATATAAGGGATACAGCTTCAAATGTATGCGAAACAAACGAGTTAGCTTCAAATACTTGCGATATAAATGAAGTAGGTTCAAAAGCAGGAAAACAAACGAGTTAGCTTCAAATACATGCAAAACACATGATTAAGCTTCAAATCAACGCGATGTAGAAGGTTTAGCTTCAAATCCATGCGACACAAATGATTTAGCGTCAGATACTTGTGATATAAGTGATATAGCTTCAAATGCAAGGGAAACAAACGAGTTAGCTTCAAATTCATGCAAAACACACGAATAAGCTTCAAATCAATGCGATGTATAAGGTTTTGCTTCAAATCCATGCGACACAAATGATTTAGCGTCAGATTTTTGCGACATAAGTGATATAGCTTCAAATGCAGGGGAAACAAACGCGAGTTAGCTTCAAATCCATGAAAAACACATGACTAAGCTTCAAATCAATGCGATGTAGACGGTTTAGCTTCAAATCCATGCGACACAAATGATTTTGCATCAGATACATGCGATATAAGTGATATAACTTCAAATGAATGCGAAACAAACGAGTTAGCTTCAACTCCATGCGAAACACATAATTTAGCTTCAAATCAATGCGATGTAGTAGGTTTAGCTTCAAATCAATGCGATGTAGAAGGTTTAGCTTCAATTCCATGCGACACAAATGATTTAGCGTCAGATACTTGCGATATAAGTGATATAGCTTCAAATGCAGGGGAAACAAACGAGTTACCTTCAAATCCAAGCAAAACACATGATTAAGCTTCAAATCAATGCGATGTAGAAGGTTTAGCTTCAAATCCATGCCAAACACGTGATTTAGCTTCCAATTAATGCGAAGTAGAAGGCTTAGCTTCAAATCCATGCAAAACAAATGGTTTAGCTTCAAATACTTGTGATATACGTTATTTAGACTTAACTGCATGCGCATCGAACGAGTTAGCTTCAAATCCATGCGAAACACACGATTTAGCTTCAAATCAATGCGATGTAGTAGGTTCAGCTTCAAATCCATGCGGCACATATGATTTAGCTTCAAATACTTGCGATATAAGTGATATAGCTTCAAAAGCTGGAGGAACAAACGAGGTAGCTTCAATTCCATGCGAAACAAATGATTTAGCTTCAAATCAATGCGAAGTAGAAGGTTTAGCTTCAAATCCATGCGAAACAAATGGTTTAGCTACAAATACTTGTGATATACATTATTTAGCTACAACCGCATGCGAAACAAACGAGTTAGCTTTAAATCCATGCAAAACACATGATTAAGTTGCAAATCAATGCGAAGTAGAAGGATTAGCTTCAAATCCGTGCGGAACAAACGAATGAACTTCAAACACTTCGGGTATAGGTCATATAGCTTCAGCTGCATGCGAATCAAACGAGTTAGCTTCAAGTCCATGCGAAACACATGATTTAGGTGCAAATCAATGCGATGTAGAAGGTTTAACTTCAAATCCATGCGAAACAAATGATTTAGCTACAAATACTTGTGATATACATTATTTAGCTACAACCGCATTCGAAACAAACGAGTTAGCTTCAAATCCATGCGAAACACATGATTTAGATTCAAATCAATACGATGTAGAAGGTTTAGCTTCAAATCCAATCGATACACAAGATTTAGCTTCAAATCAATGCGATGTAGAAGGTTCAGCTTCAAATCCATGCGACACATATGATTTAGCTTCAAATACTTGCGATATAAGTGATATAGCTTCAAAAGCAGGAGGAACAAACGAGGTAGCTTCAATTCCATGCAAAACAAATGATTTAGCTTCAAATCAATGCGATGTAGAATGATTAGCTTCAAATCCATGCGAAACACATGATTTAGATTCAAATCAATGCGATGTAGAAGGTTCAGCTTAAATAACAATGCAACTCAAATGATTTAGCTTGAGATACTTGCGATATGAGTTATATAGCTTCAAATGCAGCGAAACATATGATTTAGCTTCAAACACTTGGGGTATAAGTGATATAGCTTCAAATGCAGACTAATCAAACGAGTTAGATTCAAAATCCACGCGATACACATGATTTAGCTTCAAATACTTGCGATATAAGTGATGTAGAATCAACTGCAGGCGAAACGAACGAGTTAGCTTCAAATCCATTCAAAACTCTTGATTTAGCAGCAAATCAATGCGATGTAGTAGGCTCAGCTTCAAATCCATGCGATATAAGTGATATAGCTTCAAAAGCAGGAGGAACAAACGAGGTAGCTTCAATTCCATGCGAAACAAATGATTTAGCTTCAAATCAATGCGTAGTAGAAGGTTTAGCTTCAAATCCATGCGATACACTAGATTTAGCTTCAAATCAATGCGATGTAGAAGGTTCTGCTTCAAATCCATGCGACACATATGATTTAGCTTCAAATACTTGCGATATAAGTGATATAGCTTCAAAAGCTGGAGGAATAAACGAGGTAGCTTCAAATCCATGCGAAACACATGATTTAGCTGCAAATCGATGCGATGAAGAAGGTATAGCTTCAAATCCATACGACACATATGATTTAGCTTCAAATCCATGCGAAACACATTATTTAGCTGCAAATCAGTGCGAAGTAGAAGGCTCCGTTTCAAATCAATGCGATTCAAATGGTTCATCTTCAAATACTTGTGAAAGACATGATTTAGCTTCAACTGCATGCGAAACACATGATTTAACTTCCACTTAATGCGAAGTAGAAGGCTTAGCTTCAAATCCATGCGAATCAAATGGTTTAGCTTCAAATACTTGTGATATACGTTATTTAGATTGAACTGCATGCGCAACGAACGAGTTAGCTTCGAATCCATGCGAAACACATGATTTAGCTGCAAATCAATGCGATGAAGAAGGTTTAGCTTCAAATCCATGCGAAACAAATGATATAGCTTCAAACACTTGGGGTGTAAGTGATATAGCTTCAAATGAAGACTAATCAAACGAGTTAGCTTCAAAATCCACGCGATACACATGATTTAGCTTCAAATATTAGCGATATAAGTAATGTAGATTCAACTGCAGACGAAACGAACGAGTTAGCTTCAAATCCATGCGAAACACATGATTTAGCTGCAAATCATTGCGATATAGAAGGTTTAGCTTCAAAACAGTAAGAGGTAGAAGGTTTAGCTTCAAATCAATAGAATGTAGAAGCTTTAGCTTCAAATCAATGCGATGTAGAAGGTTTAGCTTCAAATCCATACGAAACACTTGATTTAGCTTCAAATGAATTCGAAGGACAAGGCTTAGATTCAAATCCATGCGAAACAAATGATTTAGCTTCAAAATCAATGCGATGTAGAAGGTTTAGCTTCAAATCCATGCGTTACACAAGATTTAGCTTCAAATCAATGCGATGTAGTTGGTTCAGCTTCAAATCCATGCGGCACATATAATTTAGCTTCAAATACTTGCGATATAAGTGTCATAGTTTCAAATGGAGGCGAAACGAACGAGTTAGCTTCAAATCCATGCGAGACACATGACTTAGCTTCAAATCAATGCGATGTAGAAGGTTTAGCTTCAAATCCTCGCGAAACATATGATTCAGCTGCAAATCAATGCGATGTAGAAGGTTTAGCTACAAATCCATGCGAAACACATTATTTAGCTGCAAATCAGTGCGAAGTAGAAGGCTCGGGTTCAAATCAATGCGATTCAAATGGTTCATCTTCAAATACTTGTGAAAGACATGATTTAGCTTCAACTGCATGCGAAACACATGATTTAGCTTCAAATCAATGCGATGTAGAAGGTTTAGCTTCAAATCCACGCAAAACACGTGATTTAACTTCCAATTAATGCGAAGTAGAAGGCTTAGCTTCAAATCCATGCGAATCAAATGGTTTAGCTTCAAATACTTGTGATATACGTTATTTAGATTGAACTGCATGCGCAACGAACGAGTTTGCTTCAAATCCATGCGAAACACATGATTTAGCTGCAAATCGATGCGATGAAGAAGGTATAGCTTCAAATCCATACGACACATATGATTTAGCTTCAAATACTTGCGATATAAGTGATCTAGCTTCAAATACAGGCGAAACGAACGAGTTAGCTTTAAATCCATGCGAAACACATGATTCAGCTGCAAATAAATGCGATGCAGAAGGTTCAGCTTGAAATCCATGCCAAACACATGATTTAGCTTCAAATCCATGGGATGTAGAAGGTTT
This sequence comes from Megalopta genalis, assembly GCF_051020955.1. Classification (NCBI taxonomy): domain Eukaryota; kingdom Metazoa; phylum Arthropoda; class Insecta; order Hymenoptera; family Halictidae; genus Megalopta; species Megalopta genalis. The sequence continues at coordinate 26,115 of NW_027478061.1, forward strand.
AGCTTCAAATCCATACGAAACACATGATTAAGCTTCAAATCAATGCGATGTAGATGGTATGCTTCAAATCCGTGCGATACACAAGATTTAGCTTCAAATCAATGTGATGTAGTAGGTTCAGCTTCAAATCCATGCGATATAAGTGATATAGCTTCAAAAGCAGGAGGAACGAACGAGGTAGCTTCAATTCCTTGCGAAACAAATGATTTAGCTTCAAATCAATGCGAAGTAGAAGGCGTAGCTTCAAATCCATGCGAATCAAATGGTTTAGCTACAAATAATTGTGATATACATTGCTTAGCTTCAAATCCATGCGAAACACACGATTTATCTTCAAATCAATGCGATGTAGAAGGATTAGCTTCAAATCCATGCGATACACAAGATTTAGCTTCAAATCAATGCGATGTAGTAGGTTCAGCTTCAAATCCATGCGGCACATATGATTTAGCTTCAAATGCTTGCGATATAAGTGATATAGTTTCAAATGGAGGCGAAACGAACGAGTCAGCTTCAAATCCATGCAAAACACATGATTTAGCTGCAAATCAATGCGATGTAGAAGGTTTAGCTTCAAATCCATGCGAAACACATTATTTAGCTGCAAATCAGTGCGAAGTAGAAGGCTCCGTTTCAAATAAATGCGATTCAAATGGTTCATCTTCAAATACTTGTGAAAGACATGATTTAGCTTCAACTGCATGCGAAACACATGATTTAGCTTCAAATCAATGCGATGTAGAATGTTTAGCTTCAAATCCATGCAAAACACATGATTTAACTTCCAATTAATGCGAAGTAGAAGGCTTAGCTTCAAATCCATGCGAATCAAATGGTTTAGCTTCAAATACTTGTGATATACGTTATTTAGATTGAACTGCATGCGAAACAAACGAGTTAGCTTCAAATCAACGCGAAACACATAATTTAGCTTCAAGTCAATGCGATGTAGAAGATTTAGCTTCAAATCCAAGCGAGACACATGATTTAGATTCAAATCAGTGCGAAGTAGAAGGCTCATCTTCAAATCCATGCGAATCTAATGGTTCGGCTTCAAATACTTGTGAAATACATGATTTAGCTTCAACTGCATGCGAAACACATGGTTTAGCTTAATATTCATGCGAAACGAATGGTTCAGCTTCAAATAGTTGTGATATACATGATTTAGCTTCAACTGCATGTGAAACAAACGTGTTAGCTAAACATCCAAGCGAAACAAATGATTAAGCTTCAAATCATTACTATGTAGCAGGTTTAGCTTCAAATCCAGCTAAACAAATGATTTAGCTTCAGATATTTGAGATATAAGTGATGTAGCCTTAAATGCAGAAGAAACAAACGAGTCAGCTTGAAATCTAAGCGAAAGAAATGATTTAGCTTAAAATCGATGCGATGTAGATGGCTTAGCTTCAAATGCAAGCGAAACACATGATTTAGCTTCAAATCAATGCGATGTAGAAGGTTTAGCTTCAAATCGATAAGAGGTAGAAGGTTTAGCTTCAAATCAATGCGATGTAGAAGGTTTAGCTTCAAATCGATAAGAGGTAGAAGGTTTAGCTTCAAATCAATAGAATGTAGAAGGTTTAGGTTCAAATTAATGCGATGTAGAAGGTTTAGATTCAAATCCATGCCAAACACATGATTTAGACTCAAATCCATGGGATGTAGAAGGCTTAGCTTCAAATCCACGCGAAACACATTATTTATCTGCAAATCAGTGCGAAGTAGAAGGCTCGGGTTCAAATCCATGCTATTCAAATGGTTCATCTTCAAATGCTTGTGAAAGACATGATTTAGGTTCAAATACTTGTGAAAGACATGATTTAGCTTCAAATGCATGCGAAACACATGATTTAGCTTCAAATCAATGCGATGTAGAAGGTTTAGCTTCAAATCCATGCAAAACACGTGATTTAAAGTCCAATTAATGCGATGTAGAAGGCTTAGCTTCAAATCCATGCGATGTAGAAGGTTCAGCTTCAAATCTATGCGACACGTATGATTTAGCTTCAAATACTTGCGATATAAGTGATATAGCTTCAAAAGCAGAAGGAACAAACGAGGTAGCTTCAATTCCATGCGAAATAAATGATTTAGCTTCTAATCAATGCGAAGTAGAAGGCTTAGCTTCAAATCCATGCGAAACAAATGGTTTAGCTACAAATATTTGTGATATACATTATTTAGCTACAACCGTATGCGAAACAAACGAGTTAGCTTCAAATCCATGAGAAACACATGATTTAGATTCAAATCAATGCGATGTAGAAGGTTTAGCTTCAAATCCATGCGATACACAAGATTTAGCTTCAATTCAATGCGATGTAGAAGGTTCAGCTTAAAAAACAATGCGACACAAATGATTTAGCTTGAGACACTTGCGATATGAGTTATATAGCTTCAAAAGCAGCGAAACAAACGAGTTAGCTTCAAATCAACGCGAAATACATGATTTAGCTTCAAGTCAATGCGATGTGGAAGATTTAGCTTCAAATCCATGCGGTACACATGATTTAGCTTCAAATCAATGCAAAGTAGAAAGATTAGCTTCAAATCCATGCGAAACAAATGATTTAACATCAGATACTTATTATATAAGTGATATAGTTTCAAATGCAGACTAATCAAACGAGATAGCTACAAAATCCACGCGATACACATGATTTAGCTTCAAATCAATGCGAAGTAGGAGGCGTAGCTTCAAATCCATGCGAAACAAATGGTTTAGCTACAAATACTTGTGATATACATTATTTAGCTACAACTGCATGCGAAACTAACGAGTTAGCTTCAAATCTATGCGAAATACACGACTTATCTTCAAATCAATGTTATTTAGAAGGCTTAGCTTCAAATCCATGCGAAACGATTGATTTAGCGTCAAATACTTGCGAATATAAGGGATACAGCTTCAAATGTATGCGAAACAAACGAGTTAGCTTCAAATACTTGCGATATAAATGAAGTAGGTTCAAAAGCAGGAAAACAAACGAGTTAGCTTCAAATACATGCAAAACACATGATTAAGCTTCAAATCAACGCGATGTAGAAGGTTTAGCTTCAAATCCATGCGACACAAATGATTTAGCGTCAGATACTTGTGATATAAGTGATATAGCTTCAAATGCAAGGGAAACAAACGAGTTAGCTTCAAATTCATGCAAAACACACGAATAAGCTTCAAATCAATGCGATGTATAAGGTTTTGCTTCAAATCCATGCGACACAAATGATTTAGCGTCAGATTTTTGCGACATAAGTGATATAGCTTCAAATGCAGGGGAAACAAACGCGAGTTAGCTTCAAATCCATGAAAAACACATGACTAAGCTTCAAATCAATGCGATGTAGACGGTTTAGCTTCAAATCCATGCGACACAAATGATTTTGCATCAGATACATGCGATATAAGTGATATAACTTCAAATGAATGCGAAACAAACGAGTTAGCTTCAACTCCATGCGAAACACATAATTTAGCTTCAAATCAATGCGATGTAGTAGGTTTAGCTTCAAATCAATGCGATGTAGAAGGTTTAGCTTCAATTCCATGCGACACAAATGATTTAGCGTCAGATACTTGCGATATAAGTGATATAGCTTCAAATGCAGGGGAAACAAACGAGTTACCTTCAAATCCAAGCAAAACACATGATTAAGCTTCAAATCAATGCGATGTAGAAGGTTTAGCTTCAAATCCATGCCAAACACGTGATTTAGCTTCCAATTAATGCGAAGTAGAAGGCTTAGCTTCAAATCCATGCAAAACAAATGGTTTAGCTTCAAATACTTGTGATATACGTTATTTAGACTTAACTGCATGCGCATCGAACGAGTTAGCTTCAAATCCATGCGAAACACACGATTTAGCTTCAAATCAATGCGATGTAGTAGGTTCAGCTTCAAATCCATGCGGCACATATGATTTAGCTTCAAATACTTGCGATATAAGTGACATAGTTTCAAATGGTGGCGAAACGAACGAGTTAGCTTCAAATCCATGCGAGACACATGACTTAGCTTCAAATCAATGCGATGTAGAAGGTTCAGCTTCAAATCCATGCGACACATATGATTTAGCTTCAAATACTTGTGATATAAGTGATATAGCTTCAAAAGCTGGAGGAACAAACGAGGTAGCTTCAATTCCATGCGAAACAAATGATTTAGCTTCAAATCAATGCGAAGTAGAAGGTTTAGCTTCAAATCCATGCGAAACAAATGGTTTAGCTACAAATACTTGTGATATACATTATTTAGCTACAACCGCATGCGAAACAAACGAGTTAGCTTTAAATCCATGCAAAACACATGATTAAGTTGCAAATCAATGCGAAGTAGAAGGATTAGCTTCAAATCCGTGCGGAACAAACGAATGAACTTCAAACACTTCGGGTATAGGTCATATAGCTTCAGCTGCATGCGAATCAAACGAGTTAGCTTCAAGTCCATGCGAAACACATGATTTAGGTGCAAATCAATGCGATGTAGAAGGTTTAACTTCAAATCCATGCGAAACAAATGATTTAGCTACAAATACTTGTGATATACATTATTTAGCTACAACCGCATTCGAAACAAACGAGTTAGCTTCAAATCCATGCGAAACACATGATTTAGATTCAAATCAATACGATGTAGAAGGTTTAGCTTCAAATCCAATCGATACACAAGATTTAGCTTCAAATCAATGCGATGTAGAAGGTTCAGCTTCAAATCCATGCGACACATATGATTTAGCTTCAAATACTTGCGATATAAGTGATATAGCTTCAAAAGCAGGAGGAACAAACGAGGTAGCTTCAATTCCATGCAAAACAAATGATTTAGCTTCAAATCAATGCGATGTAGAATGATTAGCTTCAAATCCATGCGAAACACATGATTTAGATTCAAATCAATGCGATGTAGAAGGTTCAGCTTAAATAACAATGCAACTCAAATGATTTAGCTTGAGATACTTGCGATATGAGTTATATAGCTTCAAATGCAGCGAAACAAACGAGTTAGCTTCAAATCATCGCGAAACACGAGATTTAGCTTCAAGTCAATGCGATGTAGAAGATTTAGCTTCAAATCCAAGCGAAACACATGATTTAGCTTCAAATCAATGCGAAGTAGAAGGCTTAGCTTCAAATCCATGCGAAACAAATGGTTTAGCTACAAATACTTGTGATATACATTATTTAGCTACAACCGCATGCGAAACAAACGAGTTATCTTTAAATCCATGCAAAACACATGATTAAGTTGCAAATCAATGCGAAGTAGAAGGATTAGCTTCAAATCCGTGCGGAACAAACGATTGAATTTCAAACACTTCTGATATAGGTCATATAGCTTCAGCTGCATGCGAATCAAACGAGTTAGCTTCCAGTCCATGCGAAACACATGATTTAGGTGCAAATCAATGCGATGTAGAAGGTTTAACTTCAAATCCATGCGAAACAAATGATTTAACTACAAATACTTGTGATATACATTATTTAGCTACAACCGCATGCGAAACAAACGAGTTAACTTCAAATCCATGCGAAACACATGATTTAGATTCAAATCAATGCGATGTAGAAGGTTTAGCTTCAAATCCGTGCGATACACAAGATTTAGCTTCAAATCAATGCGATGTAGAAGGTTCAGCTTCAAATCCATGCGACACATATGGTTTAGCTTCAAGTACTTGCGATATAAGTGATATAGCTTCAAAAGCAGGAGGAACAAACGAGGTAGCTTCAATTCCATGCGAAACAAATGATTTAGCTTCAAATCAATGCGAAGTAGAAGGTTTAGCTTCAAATACATGCGAAACTAATGGTTTAGCTACAAATACTTGTGATATACATTATTTAGCTACAACTGCATGCGAAACAAACGAGTTAGCTCCAAATCTATGCGAAACACATGATTTAGCTTCAAATCAATGCGATGTAGAATGTTTAGCATCAAATCCATGCGAAATAAATGATTGAGTTTCAAACACTTGGGATATAGGTGATATAGCTTCAACTGCATGCGAAACAAATGTGTTACCTTCAAATCCAAGCGAAACACATAATTTAGCTTCAAATCAATGCGATGTTGAAGATTTAGCTTCAAATCCAAGCGAAACACACTATTTAGCTTCAAATACTTGCGATATATGTGATATAGTTTCAAATGCAGGCGAATCGAACGAGTTAGCTTCAAATCCATGCGAAACACATGATTCAGCTGCAAATCAATGCGATATAGAAGATTTAGCTTCAAATCCATGCCAAACACACGAATTAGCTTCAAATCCATGCGAGACACATTATATAGGTGCAAATCAGTGCGAAGTAGAATGCTCAGGTTCAAATCCATGCGATTCAAATGGTTCATCTTCAAATACTTGTGAAAGACATGATTTAGTTTCAATTGCATGCGAAACAAACGAGTTACTTTCAAATGCACGCGGAACACATGATTTAGCTTCAAATCAATGCGAAGTAGAAGGCTTAGCTTCATATCCATGCGAAACAAAAGGTTTGGCTTCAAATACTTGTGATATACTTTATTTAGACTTAACTGCATGCGAAACAAACGAGTTAGCTTCAAATCCATGCGAAACAAACGAGTTAGCTTCAAATCCATGCGAAACACATGATTTAGCTTCAAATCAATGCGATGCAGAAGGTTTAGCTTCAAATCCATGCAATACACAAGATTTAGCTTCAAATCAATGCGATCTAGAAGGTTCAGCTTCAAATCCATGCGACACATATGATTAAGCTTCAAATACTTGCGATATAAGTGATATAGCTTCAAAAGCAGGCGGAACAAACGAGGTAGCTTCAATTCCATGCGAAACAAATGATTTAGCTTCTAATCAATGAGAAGTAGAAGGCTTAGGTTCAAATACATGAGAAACAATTTATTTAGCTTCAGATGGTTGCGATATAAGTGCTATAGCTTCAAATGCAGAGGAAACAAACGAGTTAGCTTCAAATCCATGCACAACACTTGATTTAGCTTCAAATCAATGCGAAGTAGAAGGCTTAGCTTCAAATCCATGCAAAACAAATGATTTAGCTACAAATACTTGTGATATACATTATTTAGCTACAACTGCATGCGAAACAAATGAGTTACCATCAAATCCAAGCGAAACACATGATTTAGCTGCAAATCAATGCGATGTAGAAGGTTTAGCTTCAAATCCATGCGAAACAAATGATATAGCTTCAAATACTTGCGATATAAGTGATATAGTTTCAAATGCAGGCGAAACGAACGAGTTAGCTTCAAATCGATGCGAAACACATGATTCAGCTGCACATCAATGCGACGTAGAAGGTTTAGCTTCAAATCCATGCCAAACACATGATTCAGCTTCAAATCCATGGGATGTAGAAGGTTTAGCTTCAAATCCATGCGAAATAAATGGTATAGCTGCAAATACTTGTGATATACATTATTTAGCTACAACTGCATGCGAAACAAACGGGTTAGCTTCAAATCCATGCACAACACTTGATTTAGCTTAAAATCAAAGCGAAGTAAGAGGTTTAGCTTCAAATCCATGCGGAACAAATGATTAAGCTTCAAATACTTGCGATATAAGTGATACAGATACCACTGCAGGCGAAACAAACGAGTTAGCTTCAAATCCATGAGGAGCAAATGATTTAGCTTCAAATACTTGCGGTATAAGTGATATAGCTTCAAATGCAGTCGAATCGAACGAGTTAGCTTCAAATGCATGCGAAACACATGATTTAGCTTCAAATGAACGCGATACACATGGTATAGCTTCGTATTCTTGCGAAACAAATGCGTTAGCTTTAGATACTTGTGATAAACATGATTTAGAATCAACTGCATGCAAAACAAACGAGTAGAGCTTCAAATCCATGCGAAACACATGATTATGCTTTAAATCAATGCAAACTAGAAGGCTTAACTTCAAATCCAAGCGAAACACATAAGTTAGCGACAAATCAATTCGAAGTATAAGGCTTAGATTCAAATCCGTGCGAAGCAAATGATTTTGGAATGAAATACTTGCGATATAAGTGATATAGCTTCAATGCAGGCGAATCAAACGAGTTAGTTGCAAAATCCATGCGATACACATGATTTAGCTTCAAATCAATAAGATGTTGCAGGTTTAGCTTCAAACCCATGCGACACAAATGATTTAGCGTCAGGTACTTGCGATATAAGTGATATAGCTTCAAATGCAGGGAAAACAAACGAGTTAGCTTCAAATCCACGCAAAACACATGATTCAGCTTCAAATCAATGCGATGTAGAAAGTTTAGCTTCAAATCCATGCGACACAAATGATTCAGCGTCATATACTTGCGATATAAGTGGTATAGCTTCAAATGCAGGGAAAACAAACGAGCTAGCATCAAATCCATGCGAAACACATGATTCAGCTGCAAATCGATGCGATGTAGAAGGTTCAGCTTCAAATCGATGCGAAACACATGATTCAGCTGCAAATCAATGCGATGTAGAAGGTTTAGCTTCAAATCATGCGAAACACATGATTTAGCTTCAAATACTTGCGATATAAGTGATCTAGCTTCAAATACAGGCGAATCGAACGAGTTAGCTTCAAATCCATGCGAAACACATGATTCAGCTGCAAATCAATGCGATGTAGAAGGTTCAGCTTCAAATCCATGCGAAACACATGATTCAGCTGCAAATCAATGCGATGTAGAAGGTTTAGCTTCAAAACAATAAGAGGTA
>NW_027478062.1:0-34774 GCF_051020955.1 Megalopta genalis
AGATTCGGTCATTTTCGGGCAGATAGGGGCAGACATGGGCAGATATGGGCAGGTTCGGGCAGATTCGGGCAGATTCGGGCAGATAGGGGCAGATTCGGACAGATAGAGGCAGGTTCGGGCAGATTCGGGCAGGTTGGGGCATATTCGGGCAGATAGGGGCAGATTCGGGCAGATATGGGCAGATAGGGGCAGTTTCGGGCAGATTCGGGCAGATTCGGGCAGGTCGGGCAGATTCGGGCAGATTCGGGCAGGTCGGGCAGATTCGGGCAGATTCGGGCAGATTCGGGCGGGTCGGGCAGATTCGGGCAGGCCGGGCAGATTCGGGCAGATTCGGGCAGGTCGGGCAGATTCGGGCTGGTCGGGCAGATTCGGGCAGATAGGGGCAGATTCGGGCAGATTCGGGCAGGTCGGGCAGATTCGGGAAGATTCGGGCAGGTCGGGCAGATTCGGGCAGATTCGGGCAGGTCGGGCAGATTCAGGCAGATTCGCACAGGTCGGGCAGATTCGGGCAGATAGGGGCAGATATGGGCAGATAGGGGCAGATTCGGGCATTTTCGGGCAGATAGGGGCAGACATGGGCAGATATGGGCAGGTTCGGGCAGTTTCGGGCAGATTCGGGCAGATAGGGGCAGATTCGGACAGATAGAGGCAGGTTCGGGCAGATTCGGGCAGGTTGGGGCATATTCGGGCAGATAGGGGCAGATTCGGGCCGATATGGGCAGATAGGGGCAGTTTCGGGTAGATTCGGGCAGATTCGGGCAGGTCGGGGCAGATTCGGGCAGATTCGAGCAGGTCGGGCAGATTCGGGCAGATTCGGGCAGGTCGGGCAGGTTCGGGGCAGATTCGGGCAGATTCGGGCAGATTCGGGCAGATTCGGGCAGATAGGGGCAGATTCGGGCAGATAGGGGCATTTTCGGGCAGATAGGGGCAGATAGTGCAGACATGGGCAGATATGGGCAGGTTCGGGCAGATTCGGGCAGATTCGGGCAGATTCGGGCAGGTCGGGCAGATTCGGGCAGATTCGGGCAGATTCGGGCAGGTCGGGCAGGTCGGACAAGTCGGGCAGATTCGGGCAGATTCGGGCAGATAGGGGCAGATTCGGGCAGGTTCGGGCATTTTCGGGCAGATAGGGGCAGACATGGGCAGATATGGGCAGGATCGGGCATTTTCGGGCAGACAGGGGCAGACATGGGCAGATTCGGGCAGGTTTCGGGCAGATTCGGCAGATTCGGGCAGATTCGGGCAGATAGGGGCATTTTCGGGCAGATAGGGGCATATAGGGGCAGACATGGGCAGATATGGGCAGGTTCGGGCAGATTCGGGCAGATAGGGGCAGATTCGGACAGATAGAGGCAGGTTCGGGCAGGTTCGGGCAGATTCGGGCAGGTCGGGCAGGTCGGGCAGATAGGGGCAGGTCGGGCAGATTCGGGCAGATTTCGGACAGGTCGGGCAGATTCGGGCAGATAGGGGCAGATTCGGGCAGGTTCGGGCAGATTCGGGCAGGTCGGGCAGATTCGGGCAGGTCGGGCAGGTCGGGCAGATTCGGGCAGATTCGGGCAGGTCGGGCAGGTCGGGCAGATAGGGGCAGGTCGGGCAGATTCGGGCAGGTCGGGCAGATTCGGGCAGATTCGGACAGATAGAGGCAGGTTCGGGCAGATTCGGGCAGGTTGGGGCATATTCGGGCAGATAGGGGCAGATTCGGGCAGATATGGGCAGATAGGGGCAGTTTCGGGCAGATTCGGGCAGATTCGGGCAGATTCGGGCAGGTCGGGCAGATTCGGGCAGGTCGGGCAGATTCGGGCAGATTCGGGCAGGTCGGGCAGATTCGGGCAGATTCGGGCAGATTCGGGCAGATAGGGGCAGATTCGGACAGATAGAGGGCAGGTTCGGGCAGGTTCGGGGCAGATTCGGGAGGTTGGGGCATATTCGGGCAGATAGGGGCAGATTCGGGCAGATATGGGCAGATAGGGGCAGTTTCGGGCAGATTCGGGCAGGTCGGGCAGATTCGGGCAGATTCGGGCAGGTCGAGCAGATTCGGGCAGATTCGGGCAGATTCGGGCAGATTCGGGCAGATTCGGGCAGATTCGGGTAGGTCGGGCAGATTCGGGCAGATAGGGGCAGATATGGGCAGATATGGGCAGGTTCGGGCAGGTCGGGCAGATTCGGCAGATTCGGGCAGGTTCGGGCAGATTCGGGCAGGTTCGGGCAGATTCGGGCAGATAGTGGCAGATTCGGGCAGATAGGGGCAGATATGGGCAGATATGGTCAGATTCGGGCAGGTCGGGCAGGTCGGGCAGATTCGGGCAGATTCGGGCAGGTCGGGCAGATTCGGGCAGGTCGGGCAGATAGGGGGCAGGTCGGGCAGATTCGGGCAGGTCGGGCAGATTCGGGCAGATTCGGGCAGGTCGGGCAGATTCGGGCAGGTTCGGGCATTTTCGGGCAGATAGGGGCAGACATGGGCAGATATGGGCAGGTTCGGGCAGATTCGGGCAGATAGGGGCAGATTCGGACAGATAGAGGCAGGTTCGGGCAGGTTCGGGCAGATTCGGGCAGATTCGGGCAGATTCGGGCAGATAGGGGCATTTTCGGGCAGATAGGGGCAGACATGGGCAGATTCGGGCAGATTCGGGCAGATTCGGGCAGATTCGGGCAGGTCGGGCAGATTCGGGCAGGCCGGGCAGATTCGGGCAGATTCGGGCAGATTCGGGCAGGTCGGGCAGATTCGGGCAGATTCGGACAGGTCGGGCAGATTCGGGCAGATAGGGGCAGATTCGGGCAGATAGGGGCAGATATGGGCAGGTTCGGGCAGATTCGGGCAGATAGGGGCAGATTCGGACAGATAGAGGCAGGTTCGGGCAGGTTCGGGCAGGTTCGGGCATTTTCGGGCAGATAGGGGCAGACATGGGCAGATATGGGCAGGATCGGGGCATTTTCGGGCAGACAGGGGCAGACATGGGCAGATTCGGGCAGGTTCGGGCAGATTCGGGCAGATTCAGGCAGATTCGCGCAGGTCGGGCAGATTCGGGCAGATAGGGGCAGATATGGGCAGATAGGGGCAGATTCGGGCATTTTTCGGGCAGATAGGGGCAGACATGGGCAGATATGGGCAGGTTCGGGCAGATTCGGGCAGATTCGGGCAGATAGGGGCAGATTCGGACAGATAGAGGCAGGTTCGGGCAGATTCGGGCAGGTTGGGGCATATTCGGGCAGATAGGGGCAGATTCGGGCAGATATGGGCAGATAGGGGCAGTTTCGGGCAGATTCGGGGCAGATTCGGGCAGATTCGGGCAGGTCGGGCAGATTCGGGCAGGGTCGGGCAGATTCGGGCAGATTCGGGCAGGTCGGGCAGATTCGGGCAGATTCGGGCAGATTCGGGCAGATAGGGGCAGATTCGGACAGATAGAGGCAGGTTCGGGCAGGTTCGGGCAGATTCGGGAGGTTGGGGCATATTCGGGCAGATAGGGGCAGATTCGGGCAGATATGGGCAGATAGGGGCAGTTTCGGGCAGATTCGGGCAGGTCGGGCAGATTCGGGCAGATTCGGGCAGGTCGAGCAGATTCGGGCAGATTCGGGCAGATTCGGGCAGATTCGGGCAGATTCGGGCAGATTCGGGTAGGTCGGGCAGATTCGGGCAGATAGGGGCAGATATGGGCAGATATGGGCAGGTTCGGGCAGGTCGGGCAGATTCGGGCAGATTCGGGCAGGTTCGGGCAGATTCGGGCAGGTTCGGGCAGATTCGGGCAGATAGTGGCAGATTCGGGCAGATAGGGGCAGATATGGGCAGATATGGTCAGATTCGGGCAGGTCGGGCAGGTCGGGCAGATTCGGGCAGATTCGGGCAGGTCGGGCAGATTCGGGCAGGTCGGGCAGATAGGGGCAGGTCGGGCAGATTCGGGCAGGTCGGGCAGATTCGGGCAGATTCGGGCAGGTCGGGCAGATTCGGGCAGGTTCGGGCAATTTTCGGGCAGATAGGGGCAGACATGGGCAGATATGGGCAGGTTCGGGCAGATTCGGGCAGATAGGGGCAGATTCGGACAGATAGAGGCAGGTTCGGGCAGGTTCGGGCAGATTCGGGCAGATTCGGGCAGATTCGGGCAGATAGGGGCATTTTTCGGGCAGATAGGGGCAGACATGGGCAGATTCGGGCAGATTCGGGCAGATTCGGGCAGATTCGGGCAGGTCGGGCAGATTCGGGCAGGCCGGGCAGGTCGGGCAGATTCGGGCAGGTCGGGCAGATTCGGGCAGATTCGGGCAGGTCGGGCAGGGTTCGGGCAGATTCGGGCAGATTTTGGGCAGATTCGGGCAGATTCGGGCAGATAGGGGCAGATTCGGGCAGATAGGGGGCATTTTTCGGGCAGATAGGGGCAGATAGGTGCAGACATGGGCAGATATGGGCAGGTTCGGGCAGATTCGGGCAGATTCGGGCATATTCGGGCAGGGTCGGGCAGATTCGGGCAGATTCGGGCAGATTCGGGCAGGTCGGGCAGGTCGGACAAGTCGGGCAGATTCGGGCAGATTCGGGCAGATAGGGGCAGATTCGGGCAGGTTCGAGCATTTTCGGGCAGATAGGGGCAGACATGGGCAGATATGGGCAGGATCGGGCATTTTTCGGGCAGACAGGGGCAAGACATGGGCAGATTCGGGCAGGTTCGGGCAGATTCGGCAGATTCGGGCAGATTCGGGCAGATTCGGGCAGATAGGGGCATTTTCGGGCAGATAGGGCATATAGGGGCAGGACATGGGCAGATATGGGCAGGTTCGGGCAGATTCGGGCAGATAGGGGCAGATTCGGACAGATAGAGGCAGGTTCGGGCAGGTTCGGGCAGATTCGGGCAGGTCGGGCAGGTCGGGCAGATAGGGGCAGGTCGGGCAGATTCGGGCAGATCGGACAGGTCGGGCAGATTCGGGCAGATAGGGGCAGATTCGGACAGATAGAGGCAGGTTCGGGCAGGTTCGGGCAGATTCGGGCAGATAGGGGCAGATTCGGGCAGGTCGGGCAGATTCGGGCAGATTCGGGCAGATTCGGGCAGGTTGGGCAGATTCGGGCAGATTCGGGCAGGTCGGGCAGATTCGGGCAGGTCGGGCAGATTCGGGCAGATTCGGGCAGATTCGGGGCAGGTTGGGCAGATTCGGGCAGATTCGGGCAGGTCGGGCAGATTCGGGCAGGTCGGGCAGATTCGGGCAGATTCGGGCACGTTGGGCAGATTCGGGCAGATTCGGGCAGGTCGGGCAGATTCAGGCAGATTCGGGCAGGTCGGGCAGATTCGGGCAGGTTGGGCAGATTCGGGCAGGTTGGGCAGATTCGGGCAGATTCGGGCAGATTCGGGCAGATCGGGCAGGTCGGCAGATTCGGGCAGATTCGGGCAGGTCGGGCAGATTCGGGTAGGTCGGGCAGATTCGGGCAGATTCGGGCAGATTCGGGCAGGTTGGGCAGATTCGGGCAGGTTGGGCAGATTCGGGCAGATTCGGGCAGGTCGGCAGATCCGGACAGATTCGGGCAGGTTCGGGCAGATTCGGGCAGATTCGGGCAGGTCGGGCAGGTTCGGGCAGATTCGGGCAGATTCGGGCAGGGTCGGGCAGATAGGAGCAGATTCGGGCAGGTTTCGGGCATTTTCGGGCAGGTTCGGGCATTTTCGGGCAGATAGGGGCAGATTCGGACAGGTCGGGCAGATTCGTGCAGATAGGGGCAGATTCGGGCAGATTCGGGCACGTCGGGCAGGTCGGGCAGATTCGGACAGGTAGGACAGATTCGGGCAGATTCGGGCAGGTTCGGGCAGATCCGTCAGATTCGGGCAGGTTCGGGCAGATTCGGGCAGATTCGGGCAGGTCGGGCAGATAGGGGCAGATTCGGCAGGTTCGGGTATTTTCGGGCAGGTTCGGGCATTTTCGGGCCGATAGGGGCAGATATGGGCAGATAGGGGCATATTCGGGCAGGTTCGGGCATTTTCGGGCAGACATGGGCAGATATGGGCAGGTTCGGGCAGATTCGGGCAGATTCGAGCAGATAGGGGCAGATTCAGGCAGATAGGGGCAGATTCGGACAGATTCGGGTAGGTCGGGCAGATTCGGGCAGATAGGGGCAGATATGGGCAGATATGGGCAGGTTCGGGCAGGTCGGGCAGATTCGGGCAGATTCGGGCAGGTTCGGGCAGATTCGGGCAGGTTCGGGCAGATTCGGGCAGATAGTGGCAGATTCGGGCAGATAGGGGCAGATATTGGGCAGATATGGTCAGATTCGGGCAGGTCGGGCAGGTCGGGCAGATTCGGGCAGATTCGGGCAGGTCGGGCAGATTCGGGCAGGTCGGGCAGATAGGGGCAGGTCGGGGCAGATTCGGGCAGGTCGGGCAGATTCGGGCAGATTCGGGCAGGTCGGGCAGATTCGGGCAGGTTCGGGCATTTTTCGGGCAGATAGGGGCAGACATGGGCAGATATGGGCAGGTTCGGGCAGATTCGGGCAGATAGGGCAGATTCGGACAGATAGAGGCAGGTTCGGGCAGGTTCGGGCAGATTCGGGCAGATTCGGGCAGATTCGGGCAGATAGGGGGCATTTTCGGGCAGATAGGGGCAGACATGGGCAGATTCGGGCAGATTCGGGCAGATTCGGGCAGATTCGGGCAGGTCGGGCAGATTCGGGCAGGCCGGGCAGATTCGGGCAGATTCGGGCAGATTCGGGCAGGTCGGGCAGATTCGGGCAGATTCGGACAGGTCGGGCAGATTCGGGCAGATAGGGGCAGATTCGGGCAGATAGGGGCAGATATGGGCAGGTTCGGGCAGATTCGGGCAGATAGGGCAGATTCGGACAGATAGAGGCAGGTTCGGGCAGGTTCGGGCAGGTTCGGGCATTTTCGGGCAGATAGGGGCAGACATGGGCAGATATGGGCAGGATCGGGCATTTTCGGGCAGACAGGGGCAGACATGGGCAGATTCGGGCAGGTTCGGGCAGATTCGGGCAGATTCAGGCAGATTCGCGCAGGTCGGGCAGATTCGGGCAGATAGGGGCAGATATGGGCAGATAGGGGCAGATTCGGGCATTTTCGGGCAGATAGGGGCAGACATGGGCAGATATGGGCAGGTTCGGGCAGATTCGGGCAGATTCGGGCAGATAGGGGCAGATTCGGACAGATAGAGGCAGGTTCGGGCAGATTCGGGCAGGTTGGGGCATATTCGGGCAGATAGGGGGCAGATTCGGGCAGATATGGGCAGATAGGGGCAGTTTCGGGCAGATTCGGGCAGGTCGGGCAGATTCGGGCAGATTCGGGCAGGTCGAGCAGATTCGGGCAGATTCGGGCAGATTCGGGCAGATTCGGGCAGATTCGGGCAGATTCGGGCAGATTCGGGTAGGTCGGGCAGATTCGGGCAGATAGGGGCAGATATGGGCAGATATGGGCAGGTTCGGGCAGGTCGGGCAGATTCGGGCAGATTCGGGCAGGTTCGGGCAGATTCGGGCAGGTTCGGGCAGATTCGGGGCAGATAGTGGCAGATTCGGGCAGATAGGGGCAGATATGGGCAGATATGGTCAGATTCGGGCAGGTCGGGCAGGTCGGGCAGATTCGGGCAGATTCGGGGCAGGTCGGGCAGATTCGGGCAGGTCGGGCAGATAGGGGCAGGTCGGGCAGATTCGGGCAGGTCGGGCAGATTCGGGCAGATTCGGGCAGGTCGGGCAGATTCGGGCAAGTTCGGGCATTTTTCGGGCAGATAGGGGCAGACATGGGCAGATATGGGGCAGGTTCGGGCAGATTCGGGCAGATAGGGGCAGATTCGGACAGATAGAGGCAGGTTCGGGCAGGTTCGGGCAGATTCGGGCAGATTCGGGCAGATTCGGGCAGATAGGGGCATTTTTCGGGCAGATAGGGGCAGACATGGGCAGATTCGGGCAGATTCGGGCAGATTCGGGCAGATTCGGGCAGGTCGGGCAGATTCGGGCAGGCCGGGCAGGTCGGGCAGATTCGGGCAGGTCGGGCAGATTCGGGCAGATTCGGGCAGGTCGGGCAGGTCGGGCAGATTCGGGCAGATTCGGGCAGATTCGGGCAGGTTGGGCAGATTCGGGCAGATTCGGGCAGGTCGGGCAGATTCGGGCAGGTCGGGCAGATTCGGGCAGATTCGGGCAGATTCGGGCAGGTCGGGCAGATTCAGGCAGATTCGGGCAGGTCGGGCAGATTCGGGCAGGTTGGGCAGATTCGGGCAGGTTGGGCAGATTCGGGCAGATTCGGGCAGATTCGGGCAGGTCGGGCAGATTCGGGCAGATTCGGGCAGGTCGGGCAGATTCGGGTAGGTCGGGCAGATTCGGGCAGATTCGGGCAGATTCGGGCAGGTTGGGCAGATTCGGGCAGGTTGGGCAGATTCGGGCAGATTCGGGCAGGTCGGGCAGATCCGGACAGATTCGGGCAGGTTCGGGCAGATTCGGGCAGATTCGGGCAGGTCGGGCAGGTTCGGGAGATTCGGGCAGATTCGGGCAGGTCGGGCAGATAGGAGCAGATTCGGGCAGGTTCGGGCATTTTCGGGCAGGTTCGGGCATTTTCGGGCAGATAGGGGCAGATTCGGACAGGTCGGGCAGATTCGTGCAGATAGGGGCAGATTCGGGCAGATTCGGGCACGTCGGGCAGGTCGGGCAGATTCGGACAGGTAGGACAGATTCGGGCAGATTCGGGCAGGTTCGGGCAGATCCGTCAGATTCGGGCAGGTTTCGGGCAGATTCGGCAGATTCGGGCAGGTCGGGCAGATAGGGGCAGATTCGGGCAGGTTCGGGTATTTTCGGGCAGGTTCGGGCATTTTCGGGCCGATAGGGGCAGATATGGGCAGATAGGGGGCAGATTCGGGCAGGTTCGGGCATTTTCGGGCAGACATGGGCAGATATGGGCAGGTTCGGGCAGATTCGGGCAGATTCGAGCAGATAGGGGCAGATTCAGGCAGATAGGGGCAGATTCGGACAGATAGGGGCAGGTTCGGGCAGGTTCGGGCAGATACGGGCAGGTCGGGCAGATTCGGGCAGATTCGGGCAGATAGGGGCAGATAGGGGCAGATTCGGGCAGATAGAGGCAGGTTCGGGCATGTCGCGCAGATAGGGGCAGATTCGGGCAGGTCGGGCAGATTCGGGCAGGTCGGGCAGATTCGGGCAGGTCGGGCAGATTCGGGCAGATTCGGGCAGGTTGGGCAGATTTGGGCAGATTCGGGCAGATAGGGGCAGATTCGGGCAGATAGGGGCAGATTCGGGCAGATTCGGGCAGATTCGGGCAGGTCGGGCAGGTCGGGCAGGTCGGGCAGATTCGGGCAGATTCGGGCAGATAGGGGCAGATTCGGGCAGGTTGGGCAGATTCGGGCAGGTTGGGCAGATTCGGGCAGATTCGGGCAGGTCGGGGCAGATAGGGGCAGGTCGGGCAGATTCGGGCAGATTCGGGCAGATAGGGGCATATTCGGGCAGGTCGGGCAGATTCGGGCAGATTCGGGCAGATTCGGGCAGATTCGGGCAGGTCGGGCAGGTCGGGCAGATTCGGGCAGATTCGGGCAGATAGGGGCAGATTCGGGCAGATTCGGGCAGATTCGGGCAGATTCGGGCAGGTCGGGTAGGTCGGGCAGATTCGGGCAGTTAGGGGCAGATATGGGCAGGTTCGGGCAGTTTCGGGCACGTTGGGCAGATTCGGGCAGGTCGGGCAGATTCGGGCAGATTCGGGCAGATAGGGGCAGATTCGGGCAGGTCGGGCAGGTTCGGGCAGATTCGGGCAGATTCGGGCAGATTCGGGCAGATTCGGACAGGTCGGGCAGATTCGTGCAGATAGGGGGCAGATTCGGGCAGGTCGGGCAGATTCGGGCAGGTTCGGGCAGATTCGGGCAGGTCGGGCAGATTCGGGCAGGTCGGGCAGATTCGGGCAAGTTCGGGCAGATTCGGGCAGATTCGGGCAGATTCGGGCAGATTCGGGCAGGTCGGGCAGATTCGGGCAGGTCGGGCAGATTCGGGCAGATAGGGGCAGACATGGGCAGATTCGGGCAGGTCGGGCAGATTCGGGCAGATTCGGGCAGATTCGGGCAGATAGGGGCAGATTCGGGCAGATTCGGGCAGGTCGGGGCAGATTCGGGCAGGTTGGGCAGATTCGGGCAGATTCGGGCAGATTCGGGCAGGTCGGGCAGATCCGGACAGATTCGGGCAGGTTCGGGCAGATTCGGGCAGATTCGGGCAGGTTGGGCAGATTCGGGCAGATTCGGGCAGGTCGGGCAGATTCGGGCAGGTCGGGCAGATCCGGACAGATTCGGGCAGATTCGGGCAGGTCGGGCAGATTCGGGCAGGTAGGGCAGATTCGGGCAGATTCGGGCAGGTTCGGGCAGATCCGTCAGATTCGGGCAGGTTCGGGCAGATTCGGGCAGATTCGGGCAGGTTCGGGCGGATTCGGGCAGATTCGGGCAGGTCGGGCAGATAGGAGCAGATTCGGGCAGGTTCGGGCATTTTCGGGCAGGTTCGGGCATTTTCGGGCAGATAGGGGCAGATTCGGACAGGTCGGGCAGATTCGTGCAGATAGGGCAGATTCGGGCAGATTCGGGCACGTCGGGCAGGTCGGGCAGATTCGGGGCAGGTCGGGCAGATAGGGGCAGATTCGGGCAGGTTCGGGTATTTTCGGGCAGGTTCGGGCATTTTTCGGGCCGATAGGGCAGATATGGGCAGATAGGGGCAGATTCGGGCAGGTTCGGGCATTTTCGGGCAGACATGGGCAGATATGGGCAGGTTCGGGCAGATTCGGGCAGATTCGAGCAGATTCTGGCAGATTCGGGCAGGTCGGGCAGATTCGGGCAGGTTGGGCAGATTCGGGCAGGTTGGGCAGATTCGGGCAGATTCGGGGCAGGTCGGGCAGATAGGGGCAGGTCGGGCAGATTCGGGCAGATTCGGGCAGATAGGGGCATATTCGGGCAGGTCGGGCAGATTCGGGCAGATTCGGGCAGATTCGGGCAGATTCGGGCAGGTCGGGCAGATTCGGGCAGATTCGGGCAGATAGGGACAGATTCGGGCAGGTTCGGGCATTTTCGGGCAGATAGGGGCAGACATGGGCAGATTCGGGCAGGTCGGGCAGATTCGGGCAGATTCGGGCAGATTCGGGCAGATAGGGGCAGATTCGGGCAGATTCGGGCAGGTCGGGCAGATTCGGGCAGGTTGGGCAGATTCGGGCAGGTTGGGCAGATTCGGGCAGATTCGGGCAGATTCGGGCAGGTCGGGCAGATTCGGGCAGATTCGGGCAGGTCGGGCAGATTCGGGCAGGTCGGGCAGATTCGGGCAGATTCGGGCAGATTCGGGCAGGTTGGGCAGATTCGGGCAGATTCGGGCAGGGTCGGGCAGATTCGGGCAGATAGGGGCAGACATGGGCAGATTCGGGCAGATTCGGGCAGGTCGGGCAGATAGGGGCATATTCGGGCAGGTCGGGCAGATTCGGGGCAGATTCGGGCAGATTCGGGCAGTTCGGGCAGAGTCGGGCAGATTCGGGCGGCAGATAGGGGGCAGATTCGGGCAGGTCGGGCAGATTCGGGCAGGTCGGGCAGATTCGGGCAGGTTCGGGCAGATTCGGGCAGATTCGGCAGATTCGGGCAGGTTGGGCAGATTCGGGCAGGTTCGGGCAGATTCGGCAGATTCGGGCAGATTCGGGCAGGTTGGGCAGATTCGGGCAGATTCGGGCAGGTCGGGCAGATCCGGACAGATTCGGGCAGGTTCGGGCAGATTCGGGCAGATTCGGGCAGGTCGGGCAGGTTCGGGCAGATTCGGGCAGATTCGGGCAGGTCGGGCAGATAGGAGCAGATTCGGGCAGGTTCGGGCATTTTCGGGCAGGTTCGGGCATTTTCGGGCAGATAGGGGCAGACATGGGCAGATTCGGGCAGATTCGGGCAGGTCGGGCAGATAGGGGCATATTCGGGCAGGTCGGGCAGATTCGGGCAGATTCGGGCAGATTCGGGCAGGTCGGGCAGATTCGGGCAGATTCGGGCAGATAGGGGCAGATTCGGGCAGGTCGGGCAGATTCGGGCAGGTCGGGCAGATTCGGGCAGGTTCGGGCAGATTCGGGCAGATTCGGGCAGATTCGGACAGGTCGGGCAGATTCGTGCAGATAGGGGCAGATTCGGGCAGATTCGGGCACGTCGGGCAGGTCGGGCAGATTCGGACAGGTAGGGCAGATTCGGGCAGATTCGGGCAGGTTCGGGCAGATCCGTCAGATTCGGGCAGGTTCGGGCAGATTCGGGCAGATTCGGGCAGGTTCGGGCAGATTCGGGCAGATTCGGGCAGGTCGGGCAGATAGGAGCAGATTCGGGCAGATAGGGGCAGATTCGGACAGGTCGGGCAGATTCGTGCAGATAGGGGCAGATTCGGGCAGATTCGGGCACGTCCGGGCAGGTCGGGCAGATTCGGACAGGTAGGGCAGATTCGGGCAGATTCGGGCAGGTTCGGGCAGATCCGTCAGATTCGGGCAGGTTCGGGCAGATTCGGGCAGATTCGGGCAGGTCGGGCAGATAGGGGCAGATTCGGGCAGGTTCGGGTATTTTCGGGCAGGTTCGGGCATTTTCGGGCCGATAGGGGGCAGATATGGGCAGATAGGGGCAGATTCGGGCAGGTTCGGGCATTTTCGGGCAGACATGGGCAGATTCGGACAGGTAGGGCAGATTCGGGCAGATTCGGGCAGGTTCGGGCAGATCCGTCAGATTCGGGCAGGTTCGGGCAGATTCGGGCAGATTCGGGCAGGTCGGGCAGATAGGGGCAGATTCGGGCAGGTTCGGGTATTTTCGGGCAGGTTCGGGCATTTTCGGGCCGATAGGGGGCAGATATGGGCAGATAGGGGCAGATTCGGGCAGGTTCGGGGCATTTTCGGGCAGACATGGGCAGATTCAGGCAGATAGGGGCAGATTCGGACAGATAGGGGCAGGTTCGGGCAGGTTCGGGCAGATACGGGCAGGTCGGGCAGATTCGGGCAGATTCGGGCAGATAGGGGCAGATAGGGGCAGATTCGGGCAGATAGAGGCAGGTTCGGGCATGTCGCGCAGATAGGGGCAGATTCGGGCAGGTCGGGCAGATTCGGGCAGATTCGGGCAGGTCGGGGCAGATTCGGGCAGGTCGGGCAGATTCGGGCAGATTCGGGCAGGTTGGGCAGATTTGGGCAGATTCGGGCAGATAGGGGCAGATTCGGGCAGATAGGGGCAGAGTCGGGCAGATTCGGGCAGATTCGGGCAGGTCGGGCAGGTCGGGCAGATTCGGGCAGATTCTGGCAGATTCGGGCAGGTCGGGCAGATTCGGGCAGGTTGGGGCAGATTCGGGCAGGTTGGGCAGATTCGGGCAGATTCGGGCAGGTCGGGCAGATAGGGGCAGGTCGGGCAGATTCGGGCAGATTCGGGCAGATAGGGGCATATTCGGGCAGGTCGGGCAGATTCGGGCAGATTCGGGCAGATTCGGGCAGATTCGGGCAGGTCGGGCAGGTCGGGCAGATTCGGGCAGATTCGGGCAGATAGGGGCAGATTCGGGCAGATTCGGGCAGATTCGGGCAGGTCGGGTAGGTCCGGGCAGATTCGGGCAGTTAGGGGCAGATATGGGCAGGTTCGGGCAGTTTCGGGCACGTTGGGCAGATTCGGGCAGGTCGGGCAGATTCGGGCAGATTCGGGCAGATAGGGGCAGATTCGGGCAGGTCGGGCAGATTCGGGCAGGTCGGGCAGTTTCGGGCAGATTCGGCCAGATTCGGGCAGATTCGGGCAGATTCGGGACAGGTCGGGCAGATTCGTGCAGATAGGGGCAGATTCGGGCAGGTCGGGCAGATTCGGGCAGGTTCGGGCAGATTCGGGCAGGTCGGGCAGATTCGGGCAGGTCGGGCAGATTCGGGCAGGTCGGGCAGATTCGGGGCAAGTTCGGGCAGATTCGGGCAGATTCGGGCAGATTCGGGCAGATTCGGGCAGGTCGGGCAGATTCGGGCAGGTCGGGCAGATTCGGGCAGATTCGGCCAGGTCGGGCAGATAGGAGCAGATTCGGGCAGGTTCGGGCATTTTCGGGCAGATAGGGGCAGACATGGGCAGATTCGGGCAGGTCGGGCAGATTCGGGCAGATTCGGCAGATTCGGGCAGATAGGGGCAGATTCGGCAGATTCGGGCAGGTCGGGCAGATTCGGGCAGGTTGGGCAGATTCGGGCAGGTCGGGCAGATTCGGGCAGATTCGGGGAGGTCGGGCAGGTTGGGCAGATGGGGGCAGATTCGGGCAGGTTCGGGCATTTTCGGGCAGGTTCGGGCAGATTCGGGCAGATAGGGGCAGATTCGGGCAGGTCGGGCAGATTCGGGCAGATAGTGGCAGATTCGGGCAGGTCGGGCAGATTCGGGCAGATTCGGGCAGGTCGGGCAGATTCGGGGCAGATTCGGGCAGGTTGGGCAGATTTGGGCAGATTCGGGCAGATAAGGGGCAGATTCGGGCAGGTCGGGCAGGTCGGGCAGATTCGGGCAGGTTCGGGCAGGTCGGGCAGATTCGGCAGGTCGGGCAGATAGGGGCAGGTCGGGCAGATTCGGGCAGATAGGGGCAGATAGGGGCAGATTCGGGCAGATAGGGGCAGATTCGGCAGGTCGGGCAGATTCGGGCAGATTCGGGCAGATTCGGGCAGTTAGGGCAGATTCGGGCAGATTCGGGCAGATTCGGGCAGATAGTGGCAGATTCGGGCAGGTCGGGCAGATTCGGGCAGATAGGGGCAGATTCGGGCAGGTCGGGCAGGTCGGGCAGATTCGGGCAGATTCTGGCAGATTCGGGCAGGTCGGGCAGATTCGGGCAGGTTGGGCAGATTCGGGCAGATTCGGGCAGATTCGGGCAGATCGGGGCAGATTCGGGCAGGTTCGGGCATTTTCGGGCAGACATGGGCAGATTCGGACAGGTAGGGCAGATTCGGGCAGATTCGGGCAGGTTCGGGCAGATCCGTTCAGATTCGGCAGGTTCGGGCAGATTCGGGCAGATTCGGGCAGGTCGGGCAGATAGGGGCAGATTCGGGCAGGTTCGGGTATTTTCGGGCAGGTTCGGGGCATTTTCGGGCCGATAGGGCAGATATGGGCAGATAGGGGCAGATTCGGGCAGGTTCGGGCATTTTCGGGCAGACATGGGCAGATTCAGGCAGATAGGGGCAGATTCGGACAGATAGGGGCAGGTTCGGGCAGGTTCGGGCAGATACGGGCAGGTCGGGCAGATTCGGGCAGATTCGGGCAGATAGGGGCAGATAGGGGCAGATTCGGGCAGATAGAGGCAGGTTCGGGCATGTCGCGCAGATTAGGGGCAGATTCGGGCAGGTCGGCAGATTCGGGCAGATTCGGGCAGGTCGGGCAGATTCGGGCAGGTCGGGCAGATTCGGGCAGATTCGGGCAGGTTGGGCAGATTTGGGCAGATTCGGGCAGATAGGGGCAGATTCGGGCAGATAGGGGCAGATTCGGGCAGATTTCGGGCAGATTCGGGCAGGTCGGGCAGGTCGGGCAGATTCGGGCAGATTCTGGCAGATTCGGGCAGGTCGGGCAGATTCGGGCAGGTTGGGCAGATTCGGGCAGGTTGGGCAGATTCGGGCAGATTCGGGCAGGTCGGGCAGATAGGGGCAGGTCGGGGCAGATTCGGGCAGATTCGGGCAGATAGGGGCATATTCGGGCAGGTCGGGCAGATTCGGGCAGATTCGGGCAGATTCGGCAGATTCGGGCAGGTCGGGCAGGTCGGGCAGATTCGGGCAGATTCGGGCAGATAGGGGCAGATTCGGGCAGATTCGGGCAGATTCGGGCAGGTCGGGTAGGTCGGGCAGATTCGGGCAGTTAGGGGCAGATATGGGCAGGTTCGGGCAGTTTCGGGCACGTTGGGCAGATTCGGGCAGGTCGGGCAGATTCGGGCAGATTCGGGCAGATAGGGGCAGATTCGGGCAGGTCGGGCAGATTCGGGCAGGTCGGGCAGGTTCGGGCAGATTCGGCCAGATTCGGGCAGATTCGGGCAGATTCGGACAGGTCGGGCAGATTCGTGCAGATAGGGGCAGATTCGGGCAGGTCGGGCAGATTCGGCAGGTTCGGGCAGATTCGGGCAGGTTCGGGCAGATTCGGGCAGGTCGGGCAGATTCGGGCAGGTCGGGCAGATTCGGGCAGGTCGGGCAGATTCGGGCAAGTTCGGGCAGATATCGGGCAGATTCGGGCAGATTCGGGCAGATTCGGGCAGGTCGGGCAGATTCGGGCAGGTCGGCAGATTCGGGCAGATTCGGCCAGGTCGGGCAGATAGGAGCAGATTCGGGCAGGTTCGGGCATTTTCGGGCAGATAGGGGCAGACATGGGCAGATTCGGGCAGGTCGGGCAGATTCGGGCAGATTCGGGCAGATTCGGGCAGATAGGGGCAGATTCGGGCAGATTCGGGCAGGTCGGGCAGATTCGGGCAGGTTGGGCAGATTCGGGCAGGTCGGGCAGATTCGGGCAGATTCGGGGAGGTCGGGCAGGTTGGGCAGATGGGGGCAGATTCGGGCAGGTTCGGGCATTTTCGGGCAGGTTCGGCAGATTTCGGGCAGATAGGGGCAGATTCGGGCAGGTCGGGCAGATTCGGGCAGATAGTGGGCAGATTCGGGCAGGTCGGGCAGATTCGGGCAGATTCGGGCAGGTCGGGCAGATTCGGGCAGATTCGGGCAGGTTGGGCAGATTTGGGCAGATTCGGGCAGATAGGGGCAGATTCGGGCAGGTCGGGCAGGTCGGGCAGATTCGGGCAGGTTCGGGCAGGTCGGGCAGATTTCGGGCAGGTCGGGCAGATAGGGGCAGGTCGGGCAGATTCGGGCAGATAGGGGCAGATAGGGGCAGATTCGGGCAGATAGGGGCAGATTCGGGCAGGTCGGGCAGATTCGGGCAGATTCGGGCAGATTCGGGCAGTTAGGGGCAGATTCGGGCAGGTCGGGCAGATTCGGGCAGGTTCGGCAGATAGTGGCAGATTCGGGCAGGTCGGGCAGATTCGGGCAGATAGGGGCAGATTCGGGCAGGTCGGGCAGGTCGGGCAGATTCGGGCAGATTCTGGCAGATTCGGGCAGGTCGGGCAGATTCGGGCAGGTTGGGCAGATTCGGGCAGATTCGGGCAGATTCGGGCAGATAGGGCAGATTCGGGCAGATTCGGGCAGATTCGGGCAGGTCGGGCAGGTCGGGCAGATTCGGGCAGATTCGGGCAGGTCGGGCAGATTCGGGCAGATTCGGGCAGATTCGGGCAGATTCGGGCAGATTCGGGCAGATAGGGGCAGGTCGGGCAGATTCGGGCAGATTTCGGGCAGATTCGGGCAGGTTGGGCAGATTCGGGGCAGATTCGGGCAGATTCGGGCAGGTCGGGCAGATTCGGGCAGATAGGGGCAGATTCGGGCAGATTCGGGCAGATTCGGGCAGGTCGGGCAGATTCGGGCAGATAGTGGCAGATTCGGGCAGGTCGGGCAGATTCGGGCAGATAGGGGCAGATTCGGGCAGGTCGGGCAGATTCGGGCAGATTCGGGCAGGTCGGGCAGGTCGGGCAGATTCGGGCAGATTCTGGCAGATTCGGGCAGGTCGGGCAGATTCGGGCAGGTTGGGCAGATTTCGGGCAGATTCGGGCAGATGTCGGGCAGATAGGGGCAGATTCGGGCAAGGTTCGGGCAGGTTCGGGCAGATCCGGACAGATTCGGGCAGATTCGGGCAGATTCGCCGCGGCAGATTCTCGGGCAGGTCGGGCAGATAGGAGCAGATTCGGGCAGGTTCGGGCATTTTCGGGCAGTTCGGGCATTTTCGGCAGATAGGGGCAGACATGGGCAGATTCGGGCAGATTCCGGGCAGGTCGGGCAGATAGGAGCAGATTCGGGCAGGTTCGGGCATTTTCGGGCAGATAGGGGGCAGACATGGGCAGATTCGGGCAGGTCGGGCAGATAGGGGCAGGTCGGGCAGGTCGGGCAGATTCGGGCAGATTCGGGCAGGTCGGGCAGATTCGGGCAGATTCGGGCAGGTCGGGCAGATTAGGGCAGATTCGGGCAGATAGGGGCAGATTCGGGCAGATTCGGGCAGATTCGGGCAGGTCGGGCAGATTCGGGGCAGATATGGGCAGGTTCGGGCAGGTCGGGCAGATTCGGGCAGGTCGGGCAGATTCGGGCTGGTCGGGCAGATTCGGGCACGTCGGGCAGATTCGGGCAGATTCGGGCAGAGTTCGGGCAAGATAGGGCAGATTCGGGCAGGTCGGGCAGGTCGGGCAGATTCGGGCAGATTCAGGCAGGTCGGGCAGATTCGGGCAGATTCGGGCAGATTCGGCAGGTCGGGCAGATTCGGGCAGGTTCGGGCAGAATCGGGCAGATTCGGGCAGGTCGGGCAGATTCGGGCAGATTCGGGCAGGTTTCGGGCAGATCCGGACAGATTCGGGCAGGTTCGGGCAGATTCGGGCAGGTCGGGCAGATAGGGGCAGATTCGGGCAGGTTCGGGGCCATTTTCGGGCAGGTTCGGGCAGGTCGGGCAGATTCGGGCAGATTCGGGCAGGTCGGGCAGATTCCGGGCAGGTCGGGCAGATTCGGGCAGATTCGGGCAGGTTCGGGAGATCCGGACAGATTCGGGCAGGTTCGGGCAGATTCGGGCAGGTCGGGCAGATAGGGGCAGGTTCGGGCATTTTCGGGCAGGTTCGGGCAGGTCGGGCAGATTCGGGCAGATTCGGGCAGATAGGGGCAGATTCGGGCAGATTCCGGGCAGATAGGGGCAGATTCGGGCAGGTCGGGCAGATTCGGGCAGATTCGGGGCAGGTCGGGCAGATTCGGGAAGATTCGGGCAGATAGGGGCAGATTCGGGCAGATTCAGACAGGTCGGGTAGATTCGGGCAGATTCGGGCAGGTCGGGCAGATTCGGGCAGGTTCGGGCATTTTCGGGCAGACATGGGCAGATATGGGCAGGTTCGGGCAGATTCGGGAAGATTCGGGCAGATTCGGGCAGATAGGGGCAGATTCGGGCAGGTTCGGGCAGATCCGTACAGATTCCGGGCAGGTTCGGGCATTTTCGGGCAGACATGGGCAGATATGGGCAGGTTCGGGCAGATTCGGGCAGATTCGGGCAGATAGAGGCAGGTTCGGGAAGGTTCGGGCAATATTCGGGCAGGTTGGGGCATATTCAGGCAGATAGGGGCAGAATCGGGGCAGATATGGGCAGATAGGGGCAGTTTCGGGCAGATTCGGGAAGATTCGGGCAGATTCGGGCAGATAGGGGCAGGTTCGGGCAGATTCGGGCAGGTCGGGCAGGTTCGGGCAGATTCGGGCAGGTTCGGGCAGATTCGGGCAGATTCGGGCAGAAACGGGCAGATTTGGGCAGGTTCGGGAATATTCGCGCAGATTCGTGCAGATTCGGGCAGGTCGGGCAGGTTCAGGCAGATTCGGGCAGATAGGGGCAGATTTCGGGCAATTTCGGGCAGATAGGGCAGATATGGGCAGATATGGGCAGGTCGGGCAGATTCGGGCAGGTTCGGGCAGATTCGGACAGGTCGGGCAGATTCGGCAGATTCGGGAGGTCGGGCAGATATGGGCAGGTTCGGGCAGATCCGGACAGATTCGGCAGATAGGGGCAGATTCAGGCATATAGGGGCAGATTCGGACAGATAGAGGCAGGTTCGGGCAGGTTCGGGCAGATTCCGGGCAGGTTGGGGCAATATTCGGGCAGATAGGGGCAGATTCGGGCAGATATGGCCAGATAGGGGCAGTTTCGGGCAGATTCGGGCAGCTCGGGCAGATTCGGGCAGGTCGGGCAGGTTCAGGCAGATTCGGGCAAATTCGGACAGGTTCGGGCTGATTCTGGCAGGTTCGAACAGATTCGGGCAGGTCGGGCAGATTCGGGCAGGTCGGGCAGATTCGGGCAGATTCGGGCCGGTCCGGGCAGATTCGGGCAGATAGGGGCAGATATGGGCAGATAGGGGCAGTTTTCGGGCAGATTCGGGCAGATTCGGGCAGGTCGGGCAGGTTCGGCAGATTCGGGCAGATTCGGGCGATTCGGGCAGGTCGGGCAGATTCGGGCAGGTCCGGGCCAGATTCGGGCAGATTCGGGCAGATTCGGGCCGGTCGGGCAAGATTCGGGCAGATAGGGGCAGATATGGGCAGATATGGGCAGGTTCGGGCAGATTCGGGCAGATTCGGGCAGATTCGGGCAGGTCGGGCAGATTCGGGCAGGTCGGGCAGATTCGGGCAGATTCGGGCAGATAGGGGGCAAGATTCGGGCAGATTCGGGCAGGTCGGGGCAGATTCGGGCAGATTTCGGGCAGATAGGGGCAGATAGGGGCAGATTCGGGCAGATAGAGGCAGGTTCGGGCATGTCGCGCAGATAGGGGCAGATTCGGGCAGATAGGGGCAGATTTCGGGCAGGTTCGGGCAGGTTCGGGCAGATCCGGACAGATTCGGGCAGATTCGGCAGATTCGGGCCAGATTCGGGCAGGTCGGGCAGATAGGAGCTGATTCGGGCAGGTTCGGGCATTTTCGGGCAGGTTCGGGCATTTTCGGGCAGATAGGGGCAGACATGGGCAGATTCGGGCAGATTCGGGCAGGTCGGGCAGATAGGAGCAGATTCGGGCAGGTTCGGGCATTTTCGGGCAGATAGGGGCAGACATGGGCAGATTCGGGCAGGTCGGGCAGATAGGGGCAGGTCGGGCAGGTCGGGCAGATTCGGGGCAGATTCGGGCAGGTCGGGCAGATTCGGGCAGATTCGGGCAGGTCGGGCAGATTAGGGCAGATTCGGGCAGATAGGGGCAGATTCGGGCAGATCGGGCAGATTAGGGCAGGTCGGCAGATTCGGCGGGCAGATATGGGCAGGTTCGGGCAGGTCGGGGCAGATTCGGGCAGGTCGGGCAGATTCGGGCTGGTCGGGCAGATTCGGGCACGTCGGGCAGATTCGGGCAGATTCGGGCAGATTCGGGCAGATAGGGGCAGATTCGGCAGGTCGGGCAGGTCGGGCAGATCGGGCAGATTCAGGCAGGTCGGGCAGATTCGGGCAGATTCGGGCAGATTCGGGCAGGTTCGGGCAGAATCGGGCAGATTCGGGCAGGTCGGGCAGATTCGGGCAGATTCGGGCAGGTTCGGGCAGATCCGGACAGATTCGGGCAGTTCGGCAGATTCGGGCAGGTCGGGCAGATAGGGGCAGATTCGGGCAGGTTCGGGCATTTTCGGGGGCAGGTTTCGGGCAGGGTCGGGCAATTCGGGCAGATTCGGGCAGGTCGGGCAGATTCGGGCAGGTCGGGCAGATCGGGCAGATTTCGGGCAGGTTCGGGAGATCCGGACAGATTCGGGCAGGTTCGGGCAGATTCGGGCAGGTCGGGCAGATAGGGGCAGGTTCGGGCATGCAGATTCGGGCAGATTCGGGCAGATAGGGGCAGATTCGGGCAGATAGGGGCAGATTCGGGCAGGTCGGGCAGATTCGGGCAGATTCGGGCAGGTCGGGCAGATTCGGGAAGATTCGGGCAGATAGGGGCAGATTCGGGCAGATTCAGACAGGTCGGGTAGATTCGGGCAGATTCGGGCAGGTCGGGCAGATTCGGGCAGGTTCGGGCATTTTCGGGCAGACATGGGCAGATATGGGCAGGTTCAGGGCAGATTCGGGAAGATTCGGGGCAGATTCGGGCAGATAGGGGCAGATTCGGGCAGGTTCGGGCAGATCCGTACAGATTCGGGCAGGTTCGGGCATTTTCGGGCAGACATGGGCAGATATGGGCAGGTTCGGGCAGATTCGGGCAGATTCGGGCAGATAGAGGCAGGTTCGGGCAGGTTCGGGCATATTCGGGCAGGTTGGGGCATATTCAGGCAGGATAGGGGCAGAATCGGGCAGATATGGGCAGATAGGGGCAGTTTCGGGCAGATTCGGGAAGATTCGGGCAGATTCGGGCAGATAGGGGCAGGTTCGGGCAGATTCGGCAGGTCGGGCAGGTTCGGGCAGATTCGGGCAGGTTCGGGCAGATTCGGGCAGATTCGGGCAGAAACGGGCAGATTTGGGCAGGTTCGGGAATATTCGCGCAGATTCGTGCAGATTCGGGCAGGTCGGGCAGGTTCAGGCAGATTCGGGCAGATAGGGGCAGATTCGGGCAATTTCGGGCAGATAGGGGCAGATATGGGCAGATATGGGCAGGTCGGGCAGATTCGGGCAGGTTCGGGCAGATTCGGACAGATCGGGCAGATTCGGGCAGATTCGGGAAGGTCGGGCAGATATGGGCAGGTTCGGGCAGATCCGGACAGATTCGGGCAGATAGGGGCAGATTCAGGCATATAGGGGCAGATTCGGACAGATAGAGGCAGGTTCGGGCAGGTTCGGGCAGATTCGGGCAGGTTGGGGCATATTCGGGCTGGTCGGGCAGATTCGGGCACGTCGGGCAGATTCGGGCAGATTCGGGCAGATTCGGGCAGATAGGGGCAGATTCGGGCAGGTCGGGGCAGGTCGGGCAGATTCGGGCAGATTCAGCAGGTCGGGCAGATTCGGGCAGATTCGGGCAGATTCGGGCAGGTTCGGGCAGAATCGGGCAGATTCGGGCAGGTCGGGCAGATTCGGGCAGATTCGGGCAGGTTCGGGCAGATCCGGACAGATTCGGGCAGGTTCGGGCAGATTCGGGCAGGTCGGGCAGATCGGGGCAGATTCGGGCAGGTTCGGGCATTTTCGGGCAGGTTCGGGCAGGTCGGGCAGATTCGGGCAGATTCGGGCAGGTCGGGCAGATTCGGGCAGGTCGGGCAGATTCGGCAGATTCGGGCAGGTTCGGGAGATCCGACAGATTCGGGCAGGTTCGGGCAGATTCGGGCAGGTCGGGCAGATAGGGGCAGGTTCGGGCATTTTCGGGCAGGTTCGGGCAGGTCGGGCAGATTCGGGCAGATTCGGGCAGATAGGGGCAGATTCGGGCAGATTCGGGCAGATAGGGGCAGATTCGGGCAGGTCGGGCAGATTCGGGCAGATTCGGGCAGGTCGGGCAGATTCGGGAAGATTCGGGCAGATAGGGGCAGATTCGGGCAGATTCAGACAGGTCGGGTAGATTCGGGCAGATTCGGGCAGGTCGGGCAGATCGGGCAGTCGGGCATTTTCGGGCAGACATGGGCAGATATGGGCAGGTTCGGGCAGATTCGGGAAGATCGGGCGATTCGGGCAGATTCGGAGAGGGGCAGATTCGGGCAGGTTCGGGCAGATCCGTACAGATTCCGGGCAGTTCCGGGCATTTTCGGGCAGACATGGGCAGATATGGGCAGGTTCGGGCAGATTCGGGCAGATTCGGGCAGATAGAGGCAGGTTCTGGCAGGTTCGGGCATTATTCGGGCAGGTTGGGGCATATTCAGGCAGATAGGGGCAGAATCGGCAGATATGGGCAGATAGGGGCAGTTTCGGGCAGATTCGGGAAGATTCGGGCAGATTCGGGCAGATAGGGGCAGGTTCGGGCAGATTCGGGCAGGTCGGGCAGGTTCGGGCAGATTCGGGCAGTTTCGGCAGATTCGGGCAGATTCGGCAGAAACGGCAGATTTGGTGCAGGTTCGGGAATATTCGCGCAGATTCGTGCAGATTCGGGCAGGTCGGGCAGGTTCAGGCAGATTCGGGCAGATAGGGGCAGATTCGGGCAATTTCGGGCAGATAGGGGCAGATATGGGCAGATATGGCAGGTCGGGCAGATTCGGGCAGGTTCGGGCAGATTCGGACAGATCGGCAGATTCGGGCAGATTCGGGAAGGTCGGGCAGATATGTCTAGGTTCGGGCAGATCCGGACGATTCGGGGCAGATAGGGGCAGATTCAGGCATATAGGGGCAGAT
This sequence comes from Megalopta genalis, assembly GCF_051020955.1. NCBI lineage: Eukaryota > Metazoa > Arthropoda > Insecta > Hymenoptera > Halictidae > Megalopta > Megalopta genalis. The sequence goes on from NW_027478062.1 coordinate 23,713, forward strand.
TCGGACAGATAGAGGCAGGTTCGGGCAGGTTCGGGCAGATTCGGGCAGGTTGGGGCATTTTCGGGCAGATAGGGGCAGATTCGGGCAGATATGGGCAGATAGGGGCTGTTTCGGGCAGATTCGGGCAGCTCGGGCAGATTCGGGCAGGTCGGGCAGGTTCAGGCAGATTCGGGCAAATTCGGACAGGTTCGGGCTGATTCTGGCAGGTTCGAACAGATTCGGGCAGGTCGGGCAGATTCGGGCAGGTCGGGCAGATTCGGGCAGATTCGGGCCGGTCGGGCAGATTCGGGCAGATAGGGGCAGATATGGGCAGATAGGGGCAGTTTCGGGCAGATTCGGGCAGATTCGGGCAGGTCGGGCAGGGTTCGGGCAGATTCGGGCAGATTCGGGCGATTCGGGCAGATTCGGCAGTTCGGCAGTTCGGGCAGATTCGGGCAGTCGGCAGATTCGGGCCGGTCGGGGCAGATTCGGGCAGATAGGGGCAGATATGGGCAGATATGGGCAGGTTCGGGCAGATTCGGGCAGATTCGGGCAGATTCGGGCAGGTCGGGCAGATTCGGGCAGGTCGGGCAGATCGGGCAGATTCGGGCAGATAGGGGCAGATTCGGGCTAGATTCGGGCAGGTGGCGGCAGATTCGGGCAGATTCAGGGGCAGATAAGGGGCAGATAGGGGCAGATTCGGGCAGATAGAGGCAGGTTCGGGCATGTCGCGCAGATAGGGGCAGATTCGGGCAGGTCGGGCAGAGTTCGGGCAGGTCGGGCAGATTCGGGCACGTCGGGCAGGTCGGGCAGATTCGGGCAGATTCGGGCAGGTCGGGCAGATTCGGGCAGATAGGGGCAGATTCGGGCAGGTCGGGCAGATTCGGGCAGATTCGGGCAGGTCGGGCAGATTCGGGCAGATTCGGGCAGGTCGGGCAGGTCGGGCAGATTCGGGCAGATTCGGGCAGGTCGGGCAGATTCGGGCAGATTCGGGCAGATTCGGGCAGATTCGGGCAGGTTCGGGCATTTTCGGGCAGACATGGGCAGATATGGGCAGGTCGGGCAGATTCGGGCAGGTCGGGCAGATAGGGGCAGATTCGGGCAGATGGAGGCAGGTTCGGGCAGGTTCGGGCAGATTCGGGCAGGTTGAGCATATTCGGGCAGACAGGGGCAGATTCGGGCAGATGGAGGCAGGTTCGGCAGGTTCGGGGCAGATTCGGGCAGGTTGGAGCATATTCGGGCAGATAGGGCAGATTCGGGCAGATGGAGGCGAGGTTCGGGCAGGTTCGGGCAGATTCGTGCAGGTCGGGCAGATTCGGGCAGGTCGGGCAGATTCGGGGCTGGTCGGGCAGATTCGGGCAGATAGGGGCAGATTCGGGCAGATCGGGCAGGTCGGGCAGATAGGGGCAGATTCGGGCAGGTTCGGGTATTTTCGGGCAGGTTCGGGCATTTTCGGGCCGATAGGGGCAGATATGGGCAGATAGGGGCAGATTCGGGCAGGTTCGGGCATTTTCGGGCAGACATGGGCAGATATGGGCAGGTTCGGGCAGATTCGGGCAGATTCGAGCAGATAGGGGCAGATTCAGGCAGATAGGGGCAGATTCGGACAGATAGAGGCAGGTTCGGGCAGGTTCGGGCAGATTCGGGCAGGTTGGGGCATATTCGGGCAGATAGGGGCAGATTCGGGCAGATATGGGCAGATAGGGGGCAGTTTCGGGCAGATTCGGGCAGATTCGGGCAGGTCGGGCAGATCGGGCAGATCGGGCAGATAGGGGCAGATTCGGGCAGGTCGTGCAGATTCGGAGATTCGGGAATAGGAGATTCGGGCAGGTAGGGCGAGATTCGGGCAGTCGTGCAGATTCGGGCAGGTCGGGGGCAGATTCGGCAGATTCGGGCAGATAGGGGCAGATATGGGCAGATATGGGCAGGTTCGGGCAGATTCGGGGCAGATATGGGCAGGTTCGGGCAGATTCGGGCAGATATGGGCAGGTCGGGCAGATTCGGGCAGGTTCGGAGCGCAGATTCGGAAGAGGTCGGGCAGATTCGGGCAGATAGGGGCAGATTCGGGCAGGTCGGGCAGATTCGGGCAGGTCGGGCAGATGTCGGGCAGGATTCGGGCAGGTCGGGCAGATTCAGGCAGGTCGGGCAGATTCGGGCAGGTCGGGCAGATTCGGGCAGGTTCGGGCAGATTCGGGCAGATTCGGCAGGTCGGGCAGATTCGGGCAGGTCGGCGCAGATAGGGGCAGGTCGGGCAGATTCGGGCAGGTCGGGCAGATTCGGGCATGTCGGGCAGATTCGGGCAGATCGGGCAGATAGGGGCAGATTCGGGCAGGTTGGAGCATATTCGGGCAGATAGGGGCAGATTCGGGCAGATTCGGGCAGATAGAGGCAGATTCGGGCAGGTTCGGGCATTTTCGGGCAGATAGGGGCAGACATGGCTAGATATGGGCAGGTTCGGGCAGATTCGGGCAGATTCGGGCAGATTCGGGCAGGTCGGGCAGATTCGGGCAGATTCGGGCAGGTCGGGCAGATATGGGCAGATAGGGGGCAGATTCGGGCATATTCGGCAGATTCGGGCAAGTCGGGCAGGTTCAGGCAGATTCGGGCAAATTCGGACAGGTTCGGGCTGATTCGGGCAGGTTCGAACAGATTCGGGCAGATTCGGGCAGGTTCGGGCAGGTTCGGGCAGGTTCGGGCAGATTCGGGCAGATTCGGGCGGATTCGGGCAGATAGGGGCAGGTCGGGCAGATTCGGGCAGGTCGGGCAGATTCGGGCATGTCGGGCAGATTCGGGCAGATTCGGGCAGATAGGGGCAGATTCGGGCAGGTTGGAGCATATTCGGGCAGATAGGGGCAGATTCGGGCAGATTCGGGCAGATAGGGGCAGATTCGGGCAGGTCGGGCAGATTCGGGCAGATTCGGGCAGGTCGGGCAGATTCGGGAAGATTCGGGCAGATAGGGGCAGATTCGGCGCAGATTCAGACAGGTCGGGCAGATTCGGGCAGATTCGGGCAGGTCGGGCAGATTCGGGCAGGTTCGGGCATTTTCGGGCAGACATGGGCAGATATGGGCAGGTTCGGGCAGATTCGGGAAGATTCGGGCAGATTCGGGCAGATAGGGGCAGATTCGGGCAGGTTCGGGCAGATCCGTACAGATTCGGGCAGGTTCGGGCATTTTCGGGCAGACATGGGCAGATATGGGCAGGTTCGGGCAGATTCGGGCAGATTCGGGCAGATAGAGGCAGGTTCGGGCAGGTTCGGGCATATTCGGGCAGGTTGGGGCATATTCAGGCAGATAGGGGCAGAATCGGGCAGATATGGGCAGATAGGGGCAGGAGTTTCGGGCAGATTCGGGAAGATTCGGGCAGATTCGGGCAGATAGGGGCAGGTTCGGGCAGGTCGGGCAGATTCGGGCAGGTCGGGCAGATTCGGGCTGGTCGGGCAGATTCGGGCACGTCGGGCAGATTCGGGCAGATTCGGGCAGATTCGGGCAGATAGGGGCAGATTCGGGCAGGTCGGGCAGGTCGGGCAGATTCGGGCAGATTCAGGCAGGTCGGGCAGATTCGGGCAGGTCGGGCAGATTCGGGCAGGTCGGGCAGATTCGGGCTGGTCGGGCAGAATCGGGCAGATTCGGGCAGGTCGGGCAGATTCGGGCAGATTCGGGCAGGTTCGGGCAGATCCGGACAGATCGGGCAGATAGGGGCAGATTCGGGCAGATATGGGCAGATAGGGGCAGTTTCGGGCAGATTCGGGCAGATTCGGGCAGGTCGGGCAGGTTCGGGCAGATTCGGGCAGATTCGGGCGGATTCGGGCAGGTCGGGCAGATTCGGGCAGATTCGGGCAGGTCGGGCAGATTCGGGCAGGTCGGGCAGATTCGGGCAGGTTGGGCAGATTCGGGCAGATTCGGGCAGGTCGGGCAGATTCGGGCAGGTCGGGCAGATTCGGGCTGGTCGGGCAGATTCGGGCAGATAGGGGCAGATTCGGGCATTCGGGCAGGTCGGGCAGATTCGGGCAGGTCGGGCAGATTCGGGCAGATAGGGGCAGATTCGGGCAGGTCGGGCAGATAGAGGCAGGTTCGGGCAGATTCGGGCAGGTTGGGCAGGTTCGGGCAGATTCGGGCAGATTCGGGCGGATTCGGGCAGGTCGGGCAGATTCGGGCAGATTCGGGCAGGTCGGGCAGATTCGGGCAGATTCGCGCAGATAGGGGCAGATTCGGGCAGGTCGGGCAGATTCGGGCAGATTCGGGCAGATAGGGGCAGATAGGGGCAGATTCGGGCAGATAGAGGCAGGTTCGGGCATGTCGCGCAGATAGGGGCAGATTCGGGCAGGTCGGGCAGATTCGGGCAGGTCGGGCAGATTCGGGCACGTCGGGCAGGTCGGGCAGATTCGGGCAGATTCGGGCAGGTCGGGCAGATTCGGGCAGATAGGGGCAGATTCGGGCAGGTCGGGCAGATTCGGGCAGGTCGGGCACGTCGGGCAGATTCGGGCAGATTCGGGCAGATTCGGGCAGGTCGGGCAGATTCGGGCAGGTCGGGCAGGTCGGGCAGATTCGGGCAGGTCGGGCAGATTCGGGCAGGTTGGGCAGATTCGGGCAGATTCGGGCAGATTCGGGCAGATTCGGGCAGGTCGGGCAGATTCGGGCAGATTCGGGCAGGTCGGGCAGATTCGGGCAGATAGGGGCAGATTCGGGCAGATTCGGGCAGACATGGGCAGATATGGGCAGGTCGGGCAGATTCGGGCAGGTCGGGCAGATAGGGGCAGATTCGGGCAGATGGAGGCAGGTTCGGGCAGGTTCGGGCAGATTCGGGCAGGTTGGAGCATATTCGGGCAGACAGGGGCAGATTCGGGCAGATGGAGGCAGGTTCGGGCAGGTTCGGGCAGATTCGGGCAGGTTGGAGCATATTCGGGCAGATAGGGGCAGATTCGGGCAGATGGAGGCAGGTTCGGGCAGGTTCGGGCAGATTCGGGCAGGTTGGAGCATATTCGGGCAGATTCGTGCAGGTCGGGCAGATTCGGGCAGGTCGGGCAGATTCGGGCTGGTCGGGCAGATTCGGGCAGATAGGGGCAGATTCGGGCAGATTCGGGCAGGTCGGGCAGATAGGGGCAGATTCGGGCAGGTTCGGGTATTTTCGGGCAGGTTCGGGCATTTTCGGGCCGATAGGGGCAGATATGGGCAGATAGGGGCAGATTCGGGCAGGTTCGGGCATTTTCGGGCAGACATGGGCAGATATGGGCAGGTTCGGGCAGATTCGGGCAGATTCGAGCAGATAGGGGCAGATTCAGGCAGATAGGGGCAGATTCGGACAGATAGAGGCAGGTTCGGGCAGGTTCGGGCAGATTCGGGCAGGTTGGGGCATATTCGGGCAGATAGGGGCAGATTCGGGCAGATATGGGCAGATAGGGGCAGTTTCGGGCAGATTCGGGCAGATTCGGGCAGGTCGGGCAGATTCGGGCAGATTCGGGCAGATAGGGGCAGATTCGGGCAGGTCGTGCAGATTCGGGCAGATTCGGGCAGATAGGGGCAGATTCGGGCAGGTCGTGCAGATTCGGGCAGGTCGGGCAGATTCGGGCAGATTCGGGCAGGTCGGGCAGATTCGGGCAGATTCGCGCAGATAGGGGCAGATTCGGGCAGGTCGGGCAGATTCGGGCAGATTCGGGCAGATAGGGGCAGATAGGGGCAGATTCGGGCAGATAGAGGCAGGTTCGGGCATGTCGCGCAGATAGGGGCAGATTCGGGCAGGTCGGGCAGATTCGGGCAGGTCGGGCAGATTCGGGCACGTCGGGCAGGTCGGGCAGATTCGGGCAGATTCGGGCAGGTCGGGCAGATTCGGGCAGATAGGGGCAGATTCGGGCAGGTCGGGCAGATTCGGGCAGGTCGGGCACGTCGGGCAGATTCGGGCAGATTCGGGCAGATTCGGGCAGGTCGGGCAGATTCGGGCAGGTCGGGCAGGTCGGGCAGATTCGGGCAGGTCGGGCAGATTCGGGCAGGTTGGGCAGATTCGGGCAGATTCGGGCAGATTCGGGCAGATTCGGGCAGGTCGGGCAGATTCGGGCAGATTCGGGCAGGTCGGGCAGATTCGGGCAGATAGGGGCAGATTCGGGCAGATTCGGGCAGGTTCGGGCATTTTCGGGCAGACATGGGCAGATATGGGCAGGTCGGGCAGATTCGGGCAGGTCGGGCAGATAGGGGCAGATTCGGGCAGATGGAGGCAGGTTCGGGCAGGTTCGGGCAGATTCGGGCAGGTTGGAGCATATTCGGGCAGACAGGGGCAGATTCGGGCAGATGGAGGCAGGTTCGGGCAGGTTCGGGCAGATTCGGGCAGGTTGGAGCATATTCGGGCAGATAGGGGCAGATTCGGGCAGATGGAGGCAGGTTCGGGCAGGTTCGGGCAGATTCGGGCAGGTTGGAGCATATTCGGGCAGATTCGTGCAGGTCGGGCAGATTCGGGCAGGTCGGGCAGATTCGGGCTGGTCGGGCAGATTCGGGCAGATAGGGGCAGATTCGGGCAGATTCGGGCAGGTCGGGCAGATAGGGGCAGATTCGGGCAGGTTCGGGTATTTTCGGGCAGGTTCGGGCATTTTCGGGCCGATAGGGGCAGATATGGGCAGATAGGGGCAGATTCGGGCAGGTTCGGGCATTTTCGGGCAGACATGGGCAGATATGGGCAGGTTCGGGCAGATTCGGGCAGATTCGAGCAGATAGGGGCAGATTCAGGCAGATAGGGGCAGATTCGGACAGATAGAGGCAGGTTCGGGCAGGTTCGGGCAGATTCGGGCAGGTTGGGGCATATTCGGGCAGATAGGGGCAGATTCGGGCAGATATGGGCAGATAGGGGCAGTTTCGGGCAGATTCGGGCAGATTCGGGCAGGTCGGGCAGATTCGGGCAGATTCGGGCAGATAGGGGCAGATTCGGGCAGGTCGTGCAGATTCGGGCAGATTCGGGCAGATAGGGGCAGATTCGGGCAGGTCGTGCAGATTCGGGCAGGTCGGGCAGATTCGGGCAGATTCGGGCAGGTCGGGCAGATTCGGGCAGATTCGCGCAGATAGGGGCAGATTCGGGCAGGTCGGGCAGATTCGGGCAGATTCGGGCAGATAGGGGCAGATAGGGGCAGATTCGGGCAGATAGAGGCAGGTTCGGGCATGTCGCGCAGATAGGGGCAGATTCGGGCAGGTCGGGCAGATTCGGGCAGGTCGGGCAGATTCGGGCACGTCGGGCAGGTCGGGCAGATTCGGGCAGATTCGGGCAGGTCGGGCAGATTCGGGCAGATAGGGGCAGATTCGGGCAGGTCGGGCAGATTCGGGCAGGTCGGGCACGTCGGGCAGATTCGGGCAGATTCGGGCAGATTCGGGCAGGTCGGGCAGATTCGGGCAGGTCGGGCAGGTCGGGCAGATTCGGGCAGGTCGGGCAGATTCGGGCAGGTTGGGCAGATTCGGGCAGATTCGGGCAGATTCGGGCAGATTCGGGCAGGTCGGGCAGATTCGGGCAGATTCGGGCAGGTCGGGCAGATTCGGGCAGATAGGGGCAGATTCGGGCAGATTCGGGCAGGTTCGGGCATTTTCGGGCAGACATGGGCAGATATGGGCAGGTCGGGCAGATTCGGGCAGGTCGGGCAGATAGGGGCAGATTCGGGCAGATGGAGGCAGGTTCGGGCAGGTTCGGGCAGATTCGGGCAGGTTGGAGCATATTCGGGCAGACAGGGGCAGATTCGGGCAGATGGAGGCAGGTTCGGGCAGGTTCGGGCAGATTCGGGCAGGTTGGAGCATATTCGGGCAGATAGGGGCAGATTCGGGCAGATGGAGGCAGGTTCGGGCAGGTTCGGGCAGATTCGGGCAGGTTGGAGCATATTCGGGCAGATTCGTGCAGGTCGGGCAGATTCGGGCAGGTCGGGCAGATTCGGGCTGGTCGGGCAGATTCGGGCAGATAGGGGCAGATTCGGGCAGATTCGGGCAGGTCGGGCAGATAGGGGCAGATTCGGGCAGGTTCGGGTATTTTCGGGCAGGTTCGGGCATTTTCGGGCCGATAGGGGCAGATATGGGCAGATAGGGGCAGATTCGGGCAGGTTCGGGCATTTTCGGGCAGACATGGGCAGATATGGGCAGGTTCGGGCAGATTCGGGCAGATTCGAGCAGATAGGGGCAGATTCAGGCAGATAGGGGCAGATTCGGACACATAGAGGCAGGTTCGGGCAGGTTCGGGCAGATTCGGGCAGGTTGGGGCATATTCGGGCAGGTTGGAGCATATTCGGGCAGATAGGGGCAGATTCGGGCAGATTCGGGCAGATAGAGGCAGATTCGGGCAGGTTCGGGCATTTTCGGGCAGATAGGGGCAGACATGGCTAGATATGGGCAGGTTCGGGCAGATTCGGGCAGATTCGGGCAGATTCGGGCAGGTCGGGCAGATTCGGGCAGATTCGGGCAGGTCGGGCAGATATGGGCAGATAGGGGCAGATTCGGGCATATTCGGGCAGATTCGGGCAAGTCGGGCAGGTTCAGGCAGATTCGGGCAAATTCGGACAGGTTCGGGCTGATTCGGGCAGGTTCGAACAGATTCGGGCAGATTCGGGCAGGTTCGGGCAGGTCGGGCAGGTTCGGGCAGATTCGGGCAGATTCGGGCGGATTCGGGCAGATAGGGGCAGGTCGGGCAGATTCGGGCAGGTCGGGCAGATTCGGGCATGTCGGGCAGATTCGGGCAGATTCGGGCAGATAGGGGCAGATTCGGGCAGGTTGGAGCATATTCGGGCAGATAGGGGCAGATTCGGGCAGATTCGGGCAGATAGGGGCAGATTCGGGCAGGTCGGGCAGATTCGGGCAGATTCGGGCAGGTCGGGCAGATTCGGGAAGATTCGGGCAGATAGGGGCAGATTCGGGCAGATTCAGACAGGTCGGGCAGATTCGGGCAGATTCGGGCAGGTCGGGCAGATTCGGGCAGGTTCGGGCATTTTCGGGCAGACATGGGCAGATATGGGCAGGTTCGGGCAGATTCGGGAAGATTCGGGCAGATTCGGGCAGATAGGGGCAGATTCGGGCAGGTTCGGGCAGATCCGTACAGATTCGGGCAGGTTCGGGAATTTTCGGGCAGACATGGGCAGATATGGGCAGGTTCGGGCAGATTCGGGCAGATTCGGGCAGATAGAGGCAGGTTCGGGCAGGTTCGGGCATATTCGGGCAGGTTGGGGCATATTCAGGCAGATAGGGGCAGAATCGGGCAGATATGGGCAGATAGGGGCAGTTTCGGGCAGATTCGGGAAGATTCGGGCAGATTCGGGCAGATAGGGGCAGGTTCGGGCAGGTCGGGCAGATTCGGGCAGGTCGGGCAGATTCGGGCTGGTCGGGCAGATTCGGGCACGTCGGGCAGATTCGGGCAGATTCGGGCAGATTCGGGCAGATAGGGGCAGATTCGGGCAGGTCGGGCAGGTCGGGCAGATTCGGGCAGATTCAGGCAGGTCGGGCAGATTCGGGCAGGTCGGGCAGATTCGGGCAGGTCGGGCAGATTCGGGCTGGTCGGGCAGAATCGGGCAGATTCGGGCAGGTCGGGCAGATTCGGGCAGATTCGGGCAGGTTCGGGCAGATCCGGACAGATTCGGGCAGATAGGGGCAGATTCGGGCAGATATGGGCAGATAGGGGCAGTTTCGGGCAGATTCGGGCAGATTCGGGCAGGTCGGGCAGGTTCGGGCAGATTCGGGCAGATTCGGGCGGATTCGGGCAGGTCGGGCAGATTCGGGCAGATTCGGGCAGGTCGGGCAGATTCGGGCAGGTCGGGCAGATTCGGGCAGGTTGGGCAGATTCGGGCAGATTCGGGCAGGTCGGGCAGATTCGGGCAGGTCGGGCAGATTCGGGCTGGTCGGGCAGATTCGGGCAGATAGGGGCAGATTCGGGCAGATTCGGGCAGGTCGGGCAGATTCGGGCAGGTCGGGCAGATTCGGAGGGGGGTCTGGTCGGGCAGATTCGGGCAGATAGGGGCAGATTCGGGCAGGTCGGGCAGATAGAGGCAGGTTCGGGCAGATTCGGGCAGGTTGGGCAGGTTCGGGCAGATTCGGGCAGATTCGGGCGGATTCGGGCAGGTCGGGCAGATTCGGGCAGATTCGGGCAGGTCGGGCAGATTCGGGCAGATTCGCGCAGATAGGGGCAGATTCGGGCAGGTCGGGCAGATTCGGGCAGATTCGGGCAGATAGGGGCAGATAGGGGCAGATTCGGGCAGATAGAGGCAGGTTCGGGCATGTCGCGCAGATAGGGGCAGATTCGGGCAGGTCGGGCAGATTCGGGCAGGTCGGGCAGATTCGGGCACGTCGGGCAGGTCGGGCAGATTCGGGCAGATTCGGGCAGGTCGGGCAGATTCGGGCAGATAGGGGCAGATTCGGGCAGGTCGGGCAGATTCGGGCAGGTCGGGCACGTCGGGCAGATTCGGGCAGATTCGGGCAGATTCGGGCAGGTCGGGCAGATTCGGGCAGGTCGGGCAGGTCGGGCAGATTCGGGCAGGTCGGGCAGATTCGGGCAGGTTGGGCAGATTCGGGCAGATTCGGGCAGATTCGGGCAGATTCGGGCAGGTCGGGCAGATTCGGGCAGATTCGGGCAGGTCGGGCAGATTCGGGCAGATAGGGGCAGATTCGGGCAGATTCGGGCAGGTTCGGGCATTTTCGGGCAGACATGGGCAGATATGGGCAGGTCGGGCAGATTCGGGCAGGTCGGGCAGATAGGGGCAGATTCGGGCAGATGGAGGCAGGTTCGGGCAGGTTCGGGCAGATTCGGGCAGGTTGGAGCATATTCGGGCAGACAGGGGCAGATTCGGGCAGATGGAGGCAGGTTCGGGCAGGTTCGGGCAGATTCGGGCAGGTTGGAGCATATTCGGGCAGATAGGGGCAGATTCGGGCAGATGGAGGCAGGTTCGGGCAGGTTCGGGCAGATTCGGGCAGGTTGGAGCATATTCGGGCAGATTCGTGCAGGTCGGGCAGATTCGGGCAGGTCGGGCAGATTCGGGCTGGTCGGGCAGATTCGGGCAGATAGGGGCAGATTCGGGCAGATTCGGGCAGGTCGGGCAGATAGGGGCAGATTCGGGCAGGTTCGGGTATTTTCGGGCAGGTTCGGG
>NW_027478063.1:0-34735 GCF_051020955.1 Megalopta genalis
CGCACGAATTTGAAGCCAAATCGTGTATATCGCATGATATTGAAGTTAAATCGCTTTTTTCTCGTGAATTTAAAGCTAATTCGTGTATTTCGCATGATTCTGAAGCTAAATTGTTCATTTTGCATGAATTTGATGCTTATTCCTTTCTTGAATATCGCTATATCGCTCGATATTGAGTCGAATTCGTGTATTTCGTATGATATTGACGCTAAATCGTTTGTCTCTCGTGGATTTGATGCTAATTCGTGTATTTCGTACGAATCTGAAGCTAAATTGTTCATTTCGCATTAATTTGAAGCAAAATCGTTTGTTTAACATAGCTATTTCGCACGAATTTGAAGCCAAATCGTGTATATCGCATGATATTGAAGTTAAATCGTTTGTTTCACGTGGATTTGAAGCTAATTCGTGTATTTCGCACGAATCTGAAGCTAAATTGTTCATCTCGCTAGAATTTAAAGCTAAATCGTTTGCTTAAAATCGCTATTTCGCACGAATTTGAAGCCAAATCGTGTATATCGCATGATATTGTGAAGTTAAATCGGTTTTTTCGTGTGAATTTAAAGCTAATTCGTGTATTTTGCATGATTCTGAAGCCTAAATTGTTCATTTTGCATGAATTTGAAGCTTATTCGTTTCTTGAATATCGCTATTTCGCTCGAAATTGAGTCGAATTCGTGTATTTCATATGATATTGACGCTAAATCGTTTGTCTCGCGTGGATTTGAAGCTAATTCGTGTATTTTGTACGAATATGAAACTAAATTGTTCATTTCGCATGAATTTGAAGCAAAATCGTTTGTTGAAAATAGCTATTTCGCACGAATTTGAAGCCAAATCGTGTATATCGCATGATCTTGAAGTTAAATCGCTTTTTTTGCGTGAATTTAAAGCTAATTCGTGTATTTCGCATGATTCTGAAGCTAAATTGTTCATTTTGCATGAATTTGAAGCTTATTCGTTTCTTGAATATGGCTATTTCGCTCGATATTGAGTCGAATTCGTGTATTTTGTATGATATTGGCGCTAAATCGTTTGTCTCTCGTGGATTTGAAGCTAATTCGTGTATTTCGTACGAATCTGAAGCTAAATTGTTGATTTCGCATGAATTTGAAGCAAAATCGTTTGTTTAAAATAGCTATTTCGCACGAATTTGAAGCCAAATCGTGTATATCGCATGATATTGAAGTTAAATCGCTTTTTTCGCGTGAATTTAAAGCTAATTCGTGTATTTCGCATGATTCTGAAGCTAAATTGTTCATTTTGCATGAATTTGATGCTTATTCCCTACTTGAATATCGCAATATCGCTCGATATTGAGTCGAATTAGTGTATTTCGTATGATATTGACGCTAAATCGTTTGTCTCTCGTGGATTTGAAGCTAATTCGTGTATTTCGTACGAATCTGAAGCTAAATTGTTCATTTCGCATGAATTTGAAGCTAAATCGTTTGCTTAAAATCGCTATTTCGCACGAATTTGAAGCCAAATCGTGTATATCGCATGATATTGTGAAGTTAAATCGGTTTTTTCGTGTGAATTTAAAGCTAATTCGTGTATTTTGCATGATTCTGAAGCTAAATTGTTCATTTTGCATGAATTTGAAGCTTATTCGTTTCTTGAATATCGCTATTTCGCTCGAAATTGAGTCGAATTCGTGTATTTCATATGATATTGACGCTAAATCGTTTGTCTCGCGTGGATTTGAAGCTAATTCGTGTATTTTGTACGAATATGAAACTAAATTGTTCATTTCGCATGAATTTGAAGCAAAATCGTTTGTTGAAAATAGCTATTTCGCACGAATTTGAAGCCAAATCGTGTATATCGCATGATCTTGAAGTTAAATCGCTTTTTTTGCGTGAATTTAAAGCTAATTCGTGTATTTCGCATGATTCTGAAGCTAAATTGTTCATTTTGCATGAATTTGAAGCTTATTCGTTTCTTGAATATGGCTATTTCGCTCGATATTGAGTCGAATTCGTGTATTTTGTATGATATTGGCGCTAAATCGTTTGTCTCTCGTGGATTTGAAGCTAATTCGTGTATTTCGTACGAATCTGAAGCTAAATTGTTGATTTCGCATGAATTTGAAGCAAAATCGTTTGTTTAAAATAGCTATTTCGCACGAATTTGAAGCCAAATCGTGTATATCGCATGATATTGAAGTTAAATCGCTTTTTTCGCGTGAATTTAAAGCTAATTCGTGTATTTCGCATGATTCTGAAGCTAAATTGTTCATTTTGCATGAATTTGATGCTTATTCCCTACTTGAATATCGCAATATCGCTCGATATTGAGTCGAATTAGTGTATTTCGTATGATATTGACGCTAAATCGTTTGTCTCTCGTGGATTTGAAGCTAATTCGTGTATTTCGTACGAATCTGAAGCTAAATTGTTCATTTCGCATGAATTTGAAGCAAAATCGTTTGTTTAACATAGCTATTTCGCACGAATTTGAAGCCAAATCGTGTATATCGCATGATATTGAAGTTAAATCGTTTGTTTCACGTGGATTTGAAGCTAATTCGTGTATTTCGCACGAATCTGAAGCTAAATTGTTCATCTCGGATGAATTTGAAGCAAAATCGTTTGTGTAAAATCGCTATTTCGCACGAATTTGAAAGCCAAATCGTGTATATCGCATGATATTGAAGTTAAATCGTTTGTTTCGCGTGAATTTAAAGCTAATTCGTGTATTTCGCACGATTCTGAAGCTAAATTGTTCATCTCCGATGAATTAGAAGCTATATCGTTTGTTTAAAAATCGCTATTTCTCACGAATTTGAAGCCAAATCGTGTATATCGCATGATATTGAAGTTAAATCGCTTTTTTCGCGTGAATTTAAAGCTAATTCGTTTATTTCGCATGATTCTGAAGCTAAATTGTTCATTTTGCATGAATTTGATGCTTATTCCCTACTTGAATATCGCAATATCGCTCGAAATTGAGTCGAATTAGTGTATTTCGTATGATATTGACGCTAAATCGTTTGTCTCTCGTGGATTTGAAGCTAATTCGTGTATTTCGTACGAATCTGAAGCTAAATTGTTCATTTCGCATGAATTTGAAGCAAAAATCGTTTGTTTAAAATAGCTATTTCGCACGAATTTGAAGCCAAATCGTGTATATCGCAAGATATTGAAGTTAAATCGTTTGTTTCGCGTGAATTTAAAGCTAATTCGTGTATTTCGTACGAATCTGAAGCTAAATTGTTCATTTTGCATGAATTTGAAGCTTATTTGTTTCATGAATATCTCTATTTCGCTCGAAATTGAGTCTATTTCGTGTATTACGTATGATATTGACGCTAAATCGTTTGTCTCTCGTGGATTTGAAGCTAATTCGTGTATTTCGTACGAATCTGAAGCTAAATTGTTCATTTCGCATGAACTTGAAGCTTATTCGTTTCTTGAATATGGCTATTTCGCTCGAAATTGAGTCGAATTCGTGTATTTTGTATGATATTGCCGCTAAATCGTTTGTCTCTCGTGGATTTGAAGCTAATTCGTTTATTTCGTACGAATCTGAAGCTAAATTGTTCATTTCGCATGAATTTGAAGCAAAATCGTTTGTTTAAAATAGCTATTTCGCACGAATTTGAAGCCAAATCGTGTATATCGCATGATATTGAAGTTAAATCGTTTGTTTCGCGTGAATTTAAAGCTAATTCGTGTATTTCGCATGATTCTGAAGCTAAATTGTTCATTTTGCATGAATTTGATGCTTATTCCTTTCTTGAATATCGCTATATCGCTCGATATTGTGTCGAATTCGTGTATTTCGTATGATATTGACGCTAAATCGTTTGTCTCTCGTGGATTTGATGCTAATTCGTGTATTTCGTACGAATCTGAAGCTAAATTGTTCATTTCGCATTAATTTGAAGCAAAATCGTTTGTTTAACATAGCTATTTCGCACGAATTTGAAGCCAAATCGTGTATATCGCATGATATTGAAGTTAAATCGTTTGTTTCACGTGGATTTGAAGCTAATTCGTGTATTTCGCACGAATCTGAAGCTAAATTGTTCATCTCGGATGAATTTGAAGCAAAATCGTTTGTTTAAAATCGCTATTTCGCACGAATTTGAAGCCAAATCGTGTATATCGCATGATATTGAAGTTAAATCGTTTGTTTCGCGTGAATTTAAAGCTAATTCGTGTATTTCGCACGATTCTGAAGCTAAATTGTTCATCTCCGATGAATTAGAAGCTAAATCGTTTGTTTAAAATCGCTATTTCTCACGAATTTGAAGCCAAATCGTGTATATCGCATGATATTGAAGTTAAATCGCTTTTTTCGCGTGAATTTAAAGCTAATTCGTGTATTTCGCATGATTCTGAAGCTAAATTGTTCATTTTGCATGAATTTGATGCTTATTCCCTACTTGAATATCGCAATATCGCTCGAAATTGAGTCGAATTAGTGTATTTCGTATGATATTGACGCTAAATCGTTTGTCTCTCGTGGATTTGAAGCTAATTCGTGTATTTCGTACGAATCTGAAGCTAAATTGTTCATTTCGCATGAATTTGAAGCAAAATCGTTTGTTTAAAATAGCTATTCGCACGAATTTGAAGCCAAATCGTGTATATCGCATGATATTGAAGTTAAATCGTTTGTTTCGCGTGAATTTAAAGCTAATTCGTGTATTTCGTACGAATCTGAAGCTAAATTGTTCATTTTGCATGAATTTGAAGCTTATTCGTTTCTTGAATATCGCTATTTCGCTCGAAATTGAGTCGAATTCGTGTATTTCGTATGATATTGACGATAATCGTTTGTCTCGCGTGGTTTTGAAGCTAATTCGTGTATTTTGTACGAATATGAAACTAAATTGTTCATTTCGCATGAATTTGAAGCAAAATCGTTTGTTTAAAATCGCTATTTCGCACGAATTTGAAGCCAAATCGTGTATATCGCATGATCTTGAAGTTAAATCGCTTTTTTTGCGTGAATTTAAAGCTAATTCGTGTATTTCGCATGATTCTGAAGCTAAATTGTTCATTTTGCATGAATTTGAAGCTTATTCGTTTCTTGAATATGGCTATTTCGCTCGATATTGAGTCGAATTCGTGTATTTTGTATGATATTGACGCTAAATCGTTTGTCTCTCGTGGATTTGAAGCTAATTCGTGTATTTCGTACGAATCTGAAGCTAAATTGTTGATTTCGCATGAATTTGAAGCAAAATCGTTTGTTTAAAATAGCTATTTCGCACGAATTTGAAGCCAAATCGTGTATATCGCATGATATTGAAGTTAAATCGCTTTTTTCGCGTGAATTTAAAGCTAATTCGTGTATTTCGCATGATTCTGAAGCTAAATTGTTCATTTTGCATGAATTTGATGCTTATTCCCTACTTGAATATCGCAATATCGCTCGAAATTGAGTCGAATTAGTGTATTTCGTATGATATTGACGCTAAATCGTTTGTCTCTCGTGGATTTGAAGCTAATTCGTGTATTTCGTACGAATCTGAAGCTAAATTGTTCATTTCGCATGAATTTGAAGCAAAATCGTTTGTTTAACATAGCTATTTCGCACGAATTTGAAGCCAAATCGTGTATATCGCATGATATTGAAGTTAAATCGTTTGTTTCACGTGGATTTGAAGCTAATTCGTGTATTTCGCACGAATCTGAAGCTAAATTGTTCATCTCGGATGAATTTGAAGCAAAATCGTTTGTTTAAAATCGCTATTTCGCACGAATTTGAAGCCAAATCGTGTATATCGCATGATATTGAAGTTAAATCGTTTGTTTCGCGTGAATTTAAAGCTAATTCGTGTATTTCGCACGATTCTGAAGCTAAATTGTTCATCTCCGATGAATTAGAAGCTAAATCGTTTGTTTAAAATAGCTATTTCTCACGAATTTGAAGCCAAATCGGGTATATCGCATGATATTGAAGTTAAATCGCTTTTTTCGCGTGAATTTAAAGCTAATTCGTGTATTTCGCATGATTCTGAAGCTAAATTGTTCATTTTGCATGAATTTGATGCTTATTCCCTACTTGAATATCGCAATATCGCTCGAAATTGAGTCGAATTAGTGTATTTCGTATGATATTGACGCTAAATCGTTTGTCTCTCGTGGATTTGAAGCTAATTCGTGTATTTCGTACGAATCTGAAGCTAAATTGTTCATTTCGCATGAATTTGAAGCAAAATCGTTTGTTTAAAATAGCTATTTCGCACGAATTTGAAGCCAAATCGTGTATATCGCATGATATTGAAGTTAAATCGCTTTTTTCGCGTGAATTTAAAGCTAATTCGTGTATTTCGCATGATTCTGAAGCTACATTGTTCATTTTGCATGAATTTGATGCTTATTCCTTTCTAGAATATCGCTATATCGCTCGAAATTGAGTCGAATTCGTGTATTTCGTATGATATTGACGCTAAATCGTTTGTCTCTCGTGGATTTGAAGCTAATACGTGTATTTCGTACGAATCTGAAGCTAAATTGTTCATTTCGCATGAATTTGAAGCAAAATCATTTGTTGAAAATAGCTATTTCGCACGAATTTGAAGCCAAATCGTGTACATCGCATGATATTGAAGTTAAATCGTTTGTTTCACGTGGATTTGAAGCTAATTCGTGTATTTCGCTCGAATCTGAAGCTAAATTGTTCATCTCGGATGAATTTGAAGCAAAATCGTTTGTTTAAAATAGCTATTTCGCACGAATTTGAAGCCAAATCGTGTATATCGCATGATATTGAAGTTAAATCGCTTTTTCTCGTGAATTTAAAGCTAATTCGTGTATTTCGCATGATTCTGAAGCTAAATTGTTCATTTTGCATGAATTTGATGCTTATTCCTTTCTTGAATATCGCTATATCGCTCGAAATTGAGTCGAATTCGTGTATTTCGTATGATATTGAAGCTAAATCGTTTGTCTCTCGTGGATTTGAAGCTAATTCGTGTATTTCGCATGAATCTGAAGCTAAATTGTTCGTTTCGCAAGAATTCAAAGCTAAATCGTTTGTTTAAAATCGCTATTTCGCACGAAATTGAAGCCAAATCGTGTATATCGCATGATATTGAAGTTAAATCGTTTGTTTCGCGTGAACTTAAAGGTAATTCGAGTATTTCGCATGAATCTAAAGCTAAATTGTTCATTTCGCTAGAATTTAAAGCTAAATCGTTTGCTTAAAATCGCTATTTCGCACGAATTTGAAGCCAAATCGTGTATATCGCATGATATTGTGAAGTTAAATCGGTTTTTTCGTGTGAATTTAAAGCTAATTCGTGTATTTTGCATGATTCTGAAGCTAAATTGTTCATTTTGCATGAATTTGAAGCTTATTCGTTTCTTGAATATCGCTATTTCGCTCGAAATTGAGTCGAATTCGTGTATTTCATATGATATTGACGCTAAATCGTTTGTCTCGCGTGGATTTGAAGCTAATTCGTGTATTTTGTACGAATATGAAACTAAATTGTTCATTTCGCATGAATTTGAAGCAAAATCGTTTGTTTAAAATCGCTATTTCGCACGAAATTGAAGCCAAATCGTGTATATCGCATGATATTGAAGTTAATTCGTTTGTTTCGCGTGAATTGAAAGCTAATTCGAGTATTTCGCATGAATCTGAAGCTAAATTGTTCATTTCGCAAGAATTCAAAGCTAAATCGTTTGTTTAAAATCGCTATTTCGCACGAATTTGAAGCAAAATCGTGTATATCGCATGATATTGACGCTAAATCGTTTGTCTCTCGTGGATTTGAAGCTAATTCTAGTATTTCGCACGAATCTGAAGCTAAATTGATCATCTCGGTTGCATTTGAAGCAAAAATCGTTTGTTTAAAATAGCTATTTCGCATGAATTTGAAGCCAAATCGTGTATATCGCATGATATTGAAGTTAAATCGCTTTTTTCGCGTGAATTTAAAGCTAATTCGTGTATTTCGCATGATTCTGAAGCTACATTGTTCATTTTGCATGAATTTGATGCTTATTCCTTTCTAGAATATCGCTATATCGCTCGAAATTGAGTCGAATTCGTGTATTTCGTATGATATTGACGCTAAATCGTTTGTCTCTCGTGGATTTGAAGCTAATACGTGTATTTCGTACGAATCTGAAGCTAAATTGTTCATTTCGCATGAATTTGAAGCAAAATCGTTTGTTGAAAATAGCTATTTCGCACGAATTTGAAGCCAAATCGTGTATATCGCATGATATTGAAGTTAAATCGTTTGTTTCACGTGGATTTGAAGCTAATTCGTGTATTTCGCACGAATCTGAAGCTAAATTGTTCATCTCGGATGAATTTGAAGCAAAATCGTTTGTTTAAAATAGCTATTTCGCACGAATTTGAAGCCAAATCGTGTATATCGCATGATATTGAAGTTAAATCGTTTGTTTCGCGTGAATTTAAAGCTAATTCGAGTATTTCGCATGAATCTGAAGCTAAATTGTTCATTTCGCAAGAATTTAAAGCTAAATCGTTTGTTTAAAATCGCTATTTCGCACGAATTTGAAGCCAAATCGTGTATATCGCATGATATTGAAGTTAAATCGGTTTTTTTCGCGTGAATTTAAAGCTAATTCGTGTATTTCGCATGATTCTGAAGCTAAATTGTTCATTTTGCATTAATTTGAAGCTTATTCGTTTCTTGAATATCGCTATTTCGCTCGAAATTGAGTCGAATTCGTGTATTTCGTATGATATTGACGCTATATCGTATGTCTCTCGTGGATTTGAAGCTAATTCGAGTATTTCGCATGAATCTGAAGCTAAATTCTTCATTTCTCAAGAATTTAAAGCTAAATCGTTTGTTTAAAATCGCTATTTCGCACGAAATTGAAGCCAAATCTTGTATATCGCATGATATTGAAGTTAAATCGTTTGTTTCGCGTGAGTTTAAAGCTAAATTGTTCATTTCGCAAGAATTTAAAGCTAAATCGTTTGTTTAAAATCGCTTTTTTCGCGTGAATTTAAAGCTAATTCGTGTATTTGGCATGATTCTGAAGCTAAATTGTTCATTTTGCATGAATTTGAAGCTTATTCGTTTCTTGAATATCGCTATTTCGCTCGAAATTGAGTCGAATTCGTGTATTTCGTATGATATTGACGCTAAATCGTTTGTCTGTCGTGGATTTGAAGCTAATTCGTGTATTTCGTAAGAATCTGTAGCTAAATTGTTCATTTCGCATGAATTTGAAGCAAAATCGTTTGTTTAAAATAGCTATTTCGCACGAATTTGAAGCCAAATCGTGTATATCGCATGATATTGAAGTTAAATCGTTTGTTTTCACGTGGATTTGAAGCTAATTCGTGTATTTCGCACGAATCTGAAGCTAAATTGTTCATCTCGGATGAATTTGAAGCAAAATCGTTTGTTTAAAATAGCTATTTCGCACGAATTTGAAGCCAAATCGTGTACATCGCATGATATTGAAGTTAAATCGTTTGTTTCACGTGGATTTGAAGCTAATTCGTGTATTTCGCTCGAATCTGAAGCTAAATTGTTCATCTCGGATGAATTTGAAGCAAAATCGTTTGTTTAAAATAGCTATTTCGCACGAATTTGAAGCCAAATCGTATATATCGCATGATATTGAAGTTAAATCGCTTTTTTTCTCGTGAATTTAAAGCTAATTCGTGTATTTCGCATGATTCTGAAGCTAAATTGTTCATTTTGCATGAATTTGATGCTTATTCCTTTCTTGAATATCGCTATATCGCTCGAAATTGAGTCGAATTCGTGTATTTCGTATGATATTGAAGCTAAATCGTTTGTCTCTCGTGGATTTGAAGCTAATTCGTGTATTTCGCATGAATCTGAAGCTAAATTGTTCATTTCGCAAGAATTCAAAGCTAAATCGTTTGTTTAAAATCGCTATTTCGCACGAAATTGAAGCCAAATCGTGTATATCGCATGATATTGAAGTTAAATCGTTTGTTTCGCGTGAACTTAAAGGTAATTCGAGTATTTCGCATGAATCTAAAGCTAAATTGTTCATTTCGCTAGAATTTAAAGCTAAATCGTTTGCTTAAAATCGCTATTTCGCACGAATTTGAAGCCAAATCGTGTATATCGCATGATATTGTGAAGTTAAATCGGTTTTTTCGTGTGAATTTAAAGCTAATTCGTGTATTTTGCATGATTCTGAAGCTAAATTGTTCATTTTGCATGAATTTGAAGCTTATTCGTTTCTTGAATATCGCTATTTCGCTCGAAATTGAGTCGAATTCGTGTATTTCATATGATATTGACGCTAAATCGTTTGTCTCGCGTGGATTTGAAGCTAATTCGTGTATTTTGTACGAATATGAAACTAAATTGTTCATTTCGCATGAATTTGAAGCAAAATCGTTTGTTGAAAATAGCTATGTCGCACGAATTTGAAGCCAAATCGTGTATATCGCATGATATTGAAGTTAAATCGCTTTTTTCTCGTGAATTTAAATCTAATTCGTGTATTTCGCATGATTCTGAAGCTAAATTGTTCATTTTGCATGAATTTGATGCTTATTCCTTTCTTGAATATCGCTATATCGCTCGAAATTGAGTCGAATTCGTGTATTTCGTATGATATTGACGCTAAATCGTTTGTCTGTCGTGGATTTGAAGCTAATTGGTGTATTTCGTAAGAATCTGTAGCTAAATTGTTCATTTCGCATGAATTTGAAGCAAAATCGTTTGTTTAAAATAGCTATTTCGCACGAATTTGAAGCCAAATCGTGTACATCGCATGATATTGAAGTTAAATCGTTTGTTTCACGTGGATTTGAAGCTAATTCGTGTATTTCGCTCGAATCTGAAGCTAAATTGTTCATCTCGGATGAATTTGAAGCAAAATCGTTTGTTTAAAATAGCTATTTCGCACGAATTTGAAGCCAAATCGTGTATATCGCATGATATTGAAGTTAAATCGCTTTTTTCTCGTGAATTTAAAGCTAATTCGTGTATTTCGCATGATTCTGAAGCTAAATTGTTCATTTTGCATGAATTTGATGCTTATTCCTTTCTTGAATATCGCTATATCGCTCGAAATTGAGTCGAATTCGTGTATTTCGTATGATATTGAAGCTAAATCGTTTTGTCTCTCGTGGATTTGAAGCTAATTCGTGTATTTCGCATGAATCTGAAGCTAAATTGTTCATTTCGCAAGAATTCAAAGCTAAATCGTTTGTTTAAAATCGCTATTTCGCACGAAATTGAAGCCAAATCGTGTATATCTCATGATATTGAAGTTAAATCGTTTGTTTCGCGTGAACTTAAAGGTAATTCGAGTATTTCGCATGAATCTAAAGCTAAATTGTTCATTTCGCTAGAATTTAAAGCTAAATCGTTTGCTTAAAATCGCTATTTCGCACGAATTTGAAGCCAAATCGTGTATATCGCATGATATTGTGAAGTTAAATCGGTTTTTTCGTGTGAATTTAAAGCTAATTCGTGTATTTTGCATGATTCTGAAGCTAAATTGTTCATTTTGCATGAATTTGAAGCTTATTCGTTTCTTGAATATCGCTATTTCGCTCGAAATTGAGTCGAATTCGTGTATTTCATATGATATTGACGCTAAATCGTTTGTCTCGCGTGGATTTGAAGCTAATTCGTGTATTTTGTACGAATATGAAACTAAATTGTTCATTTCGCATGAATTTGAAGCAAAATCGTTTGTTGAAAATAGCTATTTCGCACGAATTTGAAGCCAAATCGTGTATATCGCATGATATTGAAGTTAAATCGTTTGTTTCACGTGGATTTGAAGCTAATTCGTGTATTTCGCACAAATCTGAAGCTAAATTGTTCATCTCGGATGAATTTGAAGCAAAATCGTTTGTTTAAAATAGCTATTTCGCACGAATTTGAAGCCAAATCGTGTATATCGCATGATATTGAAGTTAAATCGTTTGTTTCGCGTGAATTTAAAGCTAATTCGAGTATTTCGCATGAATCTGAAGCTAAATTGTTCATTTCGCAAGAATTTAAAGCTAAATCGTTTGTTTAAAATCGCTATTTCGCACGAATTTGAAGCCAAATCGTGTATATCGCATGATATTGTGAAGTTAAATCGGTTTTTTCGTGTGAATTTAAAGCTAATTCGTGTATTTTGCATGATTCTGAAGCTAAATTGTTCATTTTGCATGAATTTGAAGCTTATTCGTTTCTTGAATATCGCTATTTCGCTCGAAATTGAGTCGAATTCGTGTATTTCATATGATATTGGCGCTAAATCGTTTGTCTCGCGTGGATTTGAAGCTAATTCGTGTATTTTGTACGAATATGAAACTAAATTGTTCATTTCGCATGAATTTGAAGCAAAATCGTTTGTTTAAAATCGCTATTTCGCACGAATTTGAAGCCAAATCGTGTATATCGCATGATATTGAAGTTAAATCGCTTTTTTTGCGTGAATTTAAAGCTAATTCGTGTATTTCGCATGATTCTAAAGCTAAATTGTTCATTTTGCATGAATTTGAAGCTTATTTGTTTATTGAATATCGCTATTTCGCTCGAAATTGAGTCGAATTCGTGTATTACGTATGATAATGACGCTAATTCGTTTGTCTCTCGTGGATTTGAAGCTAATTCGTGTATTTCGTACGAATCTGAAGCTAAATTGTTCATTTCGCAAGAATTCAAAGCTAAATCATTTGTTCAAAATCGCTATTTCGCACGAATTTGAAGCCAAATCGTGTATATCGCATGATATTGAAGTTCAATCGCTTTTTTCTCGTGAATTAAAGCTAATTCGTGTATTTCGCATGATTCTGAAGCTAAATTGTTCATTTTGCATGAATTTGATGCTTATTCCTTTCTTGAATATCGCTATATCGCTCGAAATTGAGTCGAATTCGTGTATTTCGTATGATATTGAAGCTAAATCGTTTGTCTCTCGTGGATTTCAAGCTAATTCGTCTATTTCGCATGAATCTGAAGCTAAATTGTTCATTTCGCAAGAATTCATAGCTAAATCGTTTGTTTAAAATCGCTATGTTGCACGAAATTGAAGCCAAATCGTGTATATCGCATGATATTGAAGTTAATTCGTTTGTTTCGCGTGAATTGAAAGCTAATTCGAGTATTTCGCATGAATCTGAAGCTAAATTGTTCATTTCGCAAGAATTCAAAGCTAAATCGTTTGTTTAAAATCGCTATTTCGCACGAATTTGAAGCAAAATCGTGTATATCGCATGATATTGACGCTAAATCGTTTGTCTCTCGTGGATTTGAAGCTAATTCTAGTATTTCGCACGAATCTGAAGCTAAATTGATCATCTCGGTTGCATTTTAAGCAAAATCGTTTGTTTAAAATAGCTATTTCGCATGAATTTGAAGCCAAATCGTGTATATCGCATGATATTGAAGTTAAATCGCTTTTTTCGCGTGAATTTAAAGCTAATTCGTGTATTTCGCATGATTCTGAAGCTACATTGTTCATTTTGCATGAATTTGATGCTTATTCCTTTCTAGAATATCGCTATATCGCTCGAAATTGAGTCGAATTCGTGTATTTCGTATGATATTGACGCTAAATCGTTTGTCTCTCGTGGATTTGAAGCTAATACGTGTATTTCGTACGAATCTGAAGCTAAATTGTTCATTTCGCATGAATTTGAAGCAAAATCGTTTGTTGAAAATAGCTATTTCGCACGAATTTGAAGCCAAATCGTGTATATCGCATGATATTGAAGTTAAATCGTTTGTTTCACGTGGATTTGAAGCTAATTCGTGTATTTCGCACGAATCTGAAGCTAAATTGTTCATCTCGGATGAATTTGAAGCAAAATCGTTTGTTTAAAATAGCTATTTCGCACGAATTTGAAGCCAAATCGTGTATATCGCATGATATTGAAGTTAAATCGTTTGTTTCGCGTGAATTTAAAGCTAATTCGAGTATTTCGCATGAATCTGAAGCTAAATTGTTCATTTCGCAAGAATTTAAAGCTAAATCGTTTGTTTAAAATCGCTATTTCGCACGAATTTGAAGCCAAATCGTGTATATCGCATGATATTGAAGTTAAATCGGTTTTTTTCGCGTGAATTTAAAGCTAATTCGTGTATTTCGCATGATTCTGAAGCTAAATTGTTCATTTTGCATTAATTTGAAGCTTATTCGTTTCTTGAATATCGCTATTTCGCTCGAAATTGAGTCGAATTCGTGTATTTCGTATGATATTGACGCTATATCGTATGTCTCTCGTGGATTTGAAGCTAATTCGAGTATTTCGCATGAATCTGAAGCTAAATTCTTCATTTCTCAAGAATTTAAAGCTAAATCGTTTGTTTAAAATCGCTATTTCGCACGAAATTGAAGCCAAATCTTGTATATCGCATGATATTGAAGTTAAATCGTTTGTTTCGCGTGAGTTTAAAGCTAAATTGTTCATTTCGCAAGAATTTAAAGCTAAATCGTTTGTTTAAAATCGCTTTTTTCGCGTGAATTTAAAGCTAATTCGTGTATTTGGCATGATTCTGAAGCTAAATTGTTCATTTTGCATGAATTTGAAGCTTATTCGTTTCTTGAATATCGCTATTTCGCTCGAAATTGAGTCGAATTCGTGTATTTCGTATGATATTGACGCTAAATCGTTTGTCTGTCGTGGATTTGAAGCTAATTCGTGTATTTCGTAAGAATCTGTAGCTAAATTGTTCATTTCGCATGAATTTGAAGCAAAATCGTTTGTTTAAAATAGCTATTTCGCACGAATTTGAAGCCAAATCGTGTATATCGCATGATATTGAAGTTAAATCGTTTGTTTCACGTGGATTTGAAGCTAATTCGTGTATTTCGCACGAATCTGAAGCTAAATTGTTCATCTCGGATGAATTTGAAGCAAAATCGTTTGTTTAAAATAGCTATTTCGCACGAATTTGAAGCCAAATCGTGTACATCGCATGATATTGAAGTTAAATCGTTTGTTTCACGTGGATTTGAAGCTAATTCGTGTATTTCGCTCGAATCTGAAGCTAAATTGTTCATCTCGGATGAATTTGAAGCAAAATCGTTTGTTTAAAATAGCTATTTCGCACGAATTTGAAGCCAAATCGTATATATCGCATGATATTGAAGTTAAATCGCTTTTTTCTCGTGAATTTAAAGCTAATTCGTGTATTTCGCATGATTCTGAAGCTAAATTGTTCATTTTGCATGAATTTGATGCTTATTCCTTTCTTGAATATCGCTATATCGCTCGAAATTGAGTCGAATTCGTGTATTTCGTATGATATTGAAGCTAAATCGTTTGTCTCTCGTGGATTTGAAGCTAATTCGTGTATTTCGCATGAATCTGAAGCTAAATTGTTCATTTCGCAAGAATTCAAAGCTAAATCGTTTGTTTAAAATCGCTATTTCGCACGAAATTGAAGCCAAATCGTGTATATCGCATGATATTGAAGTTAAATCGTTTGTTTCGCGTGAACTTAAAGGTAATTCGAGTATTTCGCATGAATCTAAAGCTAAATTGTTCATTTCGCTAGAATTTAAAGCTAAATCGTTTGCTTAAAATCGCTATTTCGCACGAATTTGAAGCCAAATCGTGTATATCGCATGATATTGTGAAGTTAAATCGGTTTTTTCGTGTGAATTTAAAGCTAATTCGTGTATTTTGCATGATTCTGAAGCTAAATTGTTCATTTTGCATGAATTTGAAGCTTATTCGTTTCTTGAATATCGCTATTTCGCTCGAAATTGAGTCGAATTCGTGTATTTCATATGATATTGACGCTAAATCGTTTGTCTCGCGTGGATTTGAAGCTAATTCGTGTATTTTGTACGAATATGAAACTAAATTGTTCATTTCGCATGAATTTGAAGCAAAATCGTTTGTTGAAAATAGCTATTTCGCACGAATTTGAAGCCAAATCGTGTATATCGCATGATATTGAAGTTAAATCGCTTTTTTCTCGTGAATTTAAATCTAATTCGTGTATTTCGCATGATTCTGAAGCTAAATTGTTCATTTTGCATGAATTTGATGCTTATTCCTTTCTTGAATATCGCTATATCGCTCGAAATTGAGTCGAATTCGTGTATTTCGTATGATATTGACGCTAAATCGTTTGTCTGTCGTGGATTTGAAGCTAATTCGTGTATTTCGCATGAATCTGAAGCTAAATTGTTCATTTCGCAAGAATTCAAAGCTAAATCGTTTGTTTAAAATCGCTATTTCGCACGAAATTGAAGCCAAATCGTGTATATCTCATGATATTGAAGTTAAATCGTTTGTTTCGCGTGAACTTAAAGGTAATTCGAGTATTTCGCATGAATCTAAAGCTAAATTGTTCATTTCGCTAGAATTTAAAGCTAAATCGTTTGCTTAAAATCGCTATTTCGCACGAATTTGAAGCCAAATCGTGTATATCGCATGATATTGTGAAGTTAAATCGGTTTTTTCGTGTGAATTTAAAGCTAATTCGTGTATTTCGCATGAATCTGAAGCTAAATTGTTCATTTCGCAAGAATTCAAAGCTAAATCGTTTGTTTAAAATCGCTATTTCGCACGAAATTGAAGCCAAATCGTGTATATCTCATGATATTGAAGTTAAATCGTTTGTTTCGCGTGAACTTAAAGGTAATTCGAGTATTTCGCATGAATCTAAAGCTAAATTGTTCATTTCGCTAGAATTTAAAGCTAAATCGTTTGCTTAAAATCGCTATTTCGCACGAATTTGAAGCCAAATCGTGTATATCGCATGATATTGTGAAGTTAAATCGGTTTTTTCGTGTGAATTTAAAGCTAATTCGTGTATTTTGCATGATTCTGAAGCTAAATTGTTCATTTTGCATGAATTTGATGCTTATTCCCTACTTGAATATCGCAATATCGCTCGAAATTGAGTCGAATTAGTGTATTTCGTATGATATTGACGCTAAATCGTTTGTCTCTCGTGGATTTGAAGCTAATTCGTGTATTTCGTACGAATCTGAAGCTAAATTGTTCATTTCGCATGAATTTGAAGCAAAATCGTTTGTTTAAAATAGCTATTTCGCACGAATTTGAAGCCAAATCGTGTATATCGCAAGATATTGAAGTTAAATCGTTTGTTTCGCGTGAATTTAAAGCTAATTCGTGTATTTCGTACGAATCTGAAGCTAAATTGTTCATTTTGCATGAATTTGAAGCTTATTTGTTTCATGAATATCTCTATTTCGCTCGAAATTGAGTCTATTTCGTGTATTACGTATGATATTGACGCTAAATCGTTTGTCTCTCGTGGATTTGAAGCTAATTCGTGTATTTCGTACGAATCTGAAGCTAAATTGTTCATTTCGCATGAACTTGAAGCTTATTCGTTTCTTGAATATGGCTATTTCGCTCGAAATTGAGTCGAATTCGTGTATTTTGTATGATATTGCCGCTAAATCGTTTGTCTCTCGTGGATTTGAAGCTAATTCGTTTATTTCGTACGAATCTGAAGCTAAATTGTTCATTTCGCATGAATTTGAAGCAAAATCGTTTGTTTAAAATAGCTATTTCGCACGAATTTGAAGCCAAATCGTGTATATCGCATGATATTGAAGTTAAATCGTTTGTTTCGCGTGAATTTAAAGCTAATTCGTGTATTTCGCATGATTCTGAAGCTAAATTGTTCATTTTGCATGAATTTGATGCTTATTCCTTTCTTGAATATCGCTATATCGCTCGATATTGAGTCGAATTCGTGTATTTCGTATGATATTGACGCTAAATCGTTTGTCTCTCGTGGATTTGATGCTAATTCGTGTATTTCGTACGAATCTGAAGCTAAATTGTTCATTTCGCATTAATTTGAAGCAAAATCGTTTGTTTAACATAGCTATTTCGCACGAATTTGAAGCCAAATCGTGTATATCGCATGATATTGAAGTTAAATCGTTTGTTTCACGTGGATTTGAAGCTAATTCGTGTATTTCGCACGAATCTGAAGCTAAATTGTTCATCTCGGATGAATTTGAAGCAAAATCGTTTGTTTAAAATCGCTATTTCGCACGAATTTGAAGCCAAATCGTGTATATCGCATGATATTGAAGTTAAATCGTTTGTTTCGCGTGAATTTAAAGCTAATTCGTGTATTTCGCACGATTCTGAAGCTAAATTGTTCATCTCCGATGAATTAGAAGCTAAATCGTTTGTTTAAAATCGCTATTTCTCACGAATTTGAAGCCAAATCGTGTATATCGCATGATATTGAAGTTAAATCGCTTTTTTCGCGTGAATTTAAAGCTAATTCGTGTATTTCGCATGATTCTGAAGCTAAATTGTTCATTTTGCATGAATTTGATGCTTATTCCCTACTTGAATATCGCAATATCGCTCGAAATTGAGTCGAATTAGTGTATTTCGTATGATATTGACGCTAAATCGTTTGTCTCTCGTGGATTTGAAGCTAATTCGTGTATTTCGTACGAATCTGAAGCTAAATTGTTCATTTCGCATGAATTTGAAGCAAAATCGTTTGTTTAAAATAGCTATTTCGCACGAATTTGAAGCCAAATCGTGTATATCGCATGATATTGAAGTTAAATCGTTTGTTTCGCGTGAATTTAAAGCTAATTCGTGTATTTCGTACGAATCTGAAGCTAAATTGTTCATTTTGCATGAATTTGAAGCTTATTCGTTTCTTGAATATCGCTATTTCGCTCGAAATTGAGTCGAATTCGTGTATTTCGTATGATATTGACGATAATCGTTTGTCTCGCGTGGTTTTGAAGCTAATTCGTGTATTTTGTACGAATATGAAACTAAATTGTTCATTTCGCATGAATTTGAAGCAAAATCGTTTGTTTAAAATCGCTATTTCGCACGAATTTGAAGCCAAATCGTGTATATCGCATGATCTTGAAGATAAATCGCTTTTTTTGCGTGAATTTAAAGCTAATTCGTGTATTTCGCATGATTCTGAAGCTAAATTGTTCATTTTGCATGAATTTGAAGCTTATTCGTTTCTTGAATATGGCTATTTCGCTCGATATTGAGTCGAATTCGTGTATTTTGTATGATATTGACGCTAAATCGTTTGTCTCTCGTGGATTTGAAGCTAATTCGTGTATTTCGTACGAATCTGAAGCTAAATTGTTGATTTCGCATGAATTTGAAGCAAAATCGTTTGTTTAAAATAGCTATTTCGCACGAATTTGAAGCCAAATCGTGTATATCGCATGATATTGAAGTTAAATCGCTTTTTTCGCGTGAATTTAAAGCTAATTCGTGTATTTCGCATGATTCTGAAGCTAAATTGTTCATTTTGCATGAATTTGATGCTTATTCCCTACTTGAATATCGCAATATCGCTCGAAATTGAGTCGAATTAGTGTATTTCGTATGATATTGACGCTAAATCGTTTGTCTCTCGTGGATTTGAAGCTAATTCGTGTATTTCGTACGAATCTGAAGCTAAATTGTTCATTTCGCATGAATTTGAAGCAAAATCGTTTGTTTAACATAGCTATTTCGCACGAATTTGAAGCCAAATCGTGTATATCGCATGATATTGAAGTTAAATCGTTTGTTTCACGTGGATTTGAAGCTAATTCGTGTATTTCGCACGAATCTGAAGCTAAATTGTTCATCTCGGATGAATTTGAAGCAAAATCGTTTGTTTAAAATCGCTATTTCGCACGAATTTGAAGCCAAATCGTGTATATCGCATGATATTGAAGTTAAATCGTTTGTTTCGCGTGAATTTAAAGCTAATTCGTGTATTTCGCACGATTCTGAAGCTAAATTGTTCATCTCCGATGAATTAGAAGCTAAATCGTTTGTTTAAAATAGCTATTTCTCACGAATTTGAAGCCAAATCGGGTATATCGCATGATATTGAAGTTAAATCGCTTTTTTCGCGTGAATTTAAAGCTAATTCGTGTATTTCGCATGATTCTGAAGCTAAATTGTTCATTTTGCATGAATTTGATGCTTATTCCCTACTTGAATATCGCAATATCGCTCGAAATTGAGTCGAATTAGTGTATTTCGTATGATATTGACGCTAAATCGTTTGTCTCTCGTGGATTTGAAGCTAATTCGTGTATTTCGTACGAATCTGAAGCTAAATTGTTCATTTCGCATGAATTTGAAGCAAAATCGTTTGTTTAAAATAGCTATTTCGCACGAATTTGAAGCCAAATCGTGTATATCGCATGATATTGAAGTTAAATCGCTTTTTCGCGTGAATTTAAAGCTAATTCGTGTATTTCGCATGATTCTGAAGCTACATTGTTCATTTTGCATGAATTTGATGCTTATTCCTTTCTAGAATATCGCTATATCGCTCGAAATTGAGTCGAATTCGTGTATTTCGTATGATATTGACGCTAAATCGTTTGTCTCTCGTGGATTTGAAGCTAATACGTGTATTTCGTACGAATCTGAAGCTAAATTGTTCATTTCGCATGAATTTGAAGCAAAATCATTTGTTGAAAATAGCTATTTCGCACGAATTTGAAGCCAAATCGTGTATATCGCATGATATTGAAGTTAAATCGTTTGTTTCACGTGGATTTGAAGCTAATTCGTGTATTTCGCACGAATCTGAAGCTAAATTGTTCATCTCGGATGAATTTGAAGCAAAATCGTTTGTTTAAAATAGCTATTTCGCACGAATTTGTAGCCAAATCGTGTATATCGCATGATATTGAGGTTAAATCGTTTGTTTCGCGTGAATTTAAAGCTAATTCGAGTATTTCGCATGAATCTGAAGCTAAATTGTTCATTTCGCAAGAATTTAAAGCTAAATCGTTTGTTTAAAATCGCTATTTCGCACGAATTTGAAGCCAAATCGTGTATATCGCATGATATTGAAGTTAAATCGGTTTTTTTCGCGTGAATTTAAAGCTAATTCGTGTATTTCGCATGATTCTGAAGCTAAATTGTTCATTTTGCATTAATTTGAAGCTTATTCGTTTCTTGAATATCGCTATTTCGCTCGAAATTGAGTCGAATTCGTGTATTTCGTATGATATTGACGCTATATCGTATGTCTCTCGTGGATTTGAAGCTAATTCGAGTATTTCGCATGAATCTGAAGCTAAATTCTTCATTTCTCAAGAATTCAAAGCTAAATCGTTTGTTTAAAATCGCTATTTCGCACGAAATTGAAGCCAAATTTTGTATATCGCATGATATTGAAGTTAAATCGTTTGTTTCGCGTGAGTTTAAAGCTAAATTGTTCATTTCGCAAGAATATAAAGCTAAATCGTTTGTTTAAAATCGCTTTTTTCGCGTGAATTTAAAGCTAATTCGTGTATTTGGCATGATTCTGAAGCTAAATTGTTCATTTTGCATGAATTTGAAGCTTATTCGTTTCTTGAATATCGCTATTTCGCTCGAAATTGAGTCGAATTCGTGTATTTCGTATGATATTGACGCTAAATCGTTTGTCTGTCGTGGATTTGAAGCTAATTCGTGTATTTCGTAAGAATCTGTACCTAAATTGTTCATTTCGCATGAATTTGAAGCAAAATCGTTTGTTTAAAATAGCTATTTCGCACGAATTTGAAGCCAAATCGTGTACATCGCATGATATTGAAGTTAAATCGTTTGTTTCACGTGGATTTGAAGCTAATTCGTGTATTTCGCTCGAATCTGAAGCTAAATTGTTCATCTCGGATGAATTTGAAGCAAAATCGTTTGTTTAAAATAGCTATTTCGCTCGAATTTGAAGCCAAATCGTGTATATCGCATGATATTGAAGTTAAATCGCTTTTTTCTCGTGAATTTAAAGCTAATTCGTGTATTTCGCATGATTCTGAAGCTAAATTGTTCATTTTGCATGAATTTGATGCTTATTCCTTTCTTGAATATCGCTATATCGCTCGAAATTGAGTCGAATTCGTGTATTTCGTATGATATTGAAGCTAAATCGTTTGTCTCTCGTGGATTTGAAGCTAATTCGTGTATTTCGCATGAATCTGAAGCTAAATTGTTCGTTTCGCAAGAATTCAAAGCTAAATCGTTTGTTTAAAATCGCTATTTCGCACGAAATTGAAGCCAAATCGTGTATATCGCATGATATTGAAGTTAAATCGTTTGTTTCGCGTGAACTTAAAGGTAATTCGAGTATTTCGCATGAATCTAAAGCTAAATTGTTCATTTCGCTAGAATTTAAAGCTAAATCGTTTGCTTAAAATCGCTATTTCGCACGAATTTGAAGCCAAATCGTGTATATCGCATGATATTGTGAAGTTAAATCGGTTTTTTCGTGTGAATTTAAAGCTAATTCGTGTATTTTGCATGATTCTGAAGCTAAATTGTTCATTTTGCATGAATTTGAAGCTTATTCGTTTCTTGAATATCGCTATTTCGCTCGAAATTGAGTCGAATTCGTGTATTTCATATGATATTGACGCTAAATCGTTTGTCTCGCGTGGATTTGAAGCTAATTCGTGTATTTTGTACGAATATGAAACTAAATTGTTCATTTCGCATGAATTTGAAGCAAAATCGTTTGTTTAAAATCGCTATTTCGCACGAAATTGAAGCCAAATCGTGTATATCGCATGATATTGAAGTTAATTCGTTTGTTTCGCGTGAATTGAAAGCTAATTCGAGTATTTCGCATGAATCTGAAGCTAAATTGTTCATTTCGCAAGAATTCAAAGCTAAATCGTTTGTTTAAAATCGCTATTTCGCACGAATTTGAAGCAAAATCGTGTATATCGCATGATATTGACGCTAAATCGTTTGTCTCTCGTGGATTTGAAGCTAATTCTAGTATTTCGCACGAATCTGAAGCTAAATTGATCATCTCGGTTGCATTTGAAGCAAAATCGTTTGTTTAAAATAGCTATTTCGCATGAATTTGAAGCCAAATCGTGTATATCGCATGATATTGAAGTTAAATCGCTTTTTTCGCGTGAATTTAAAGCTAATTCGTGTATTTCGCATGATTCTGAAGCTACATTGTTCATTTTGCATGAATTTGATGCTTATTCCTTTCTAGAATATCGCTATATCGCTCGAAATTGAGTCGAATTCGTGTATTTCGTATGATATTGACGCTAAATCGTTTGTCTCTCGTGGATTTGAAGCTAATACGTGTATTTCGTACGAATCTGAAGCTAAATTGTTCATTTCGCATGAATTTGAAGCAAAATCGTTTGTTGAAAATAGCTATTTCGCACGAATTTGAAGCCAAATCGTGTATATCGCATGATATTGAAGTTAAATCGTTTGTTTCACGTGGATTTGAAGCTAATTCGTGTATTTCGCACGAATCTGAAGCTAAATTGTTCATCTCGGATGAATTTGAAGCAAAATCGTTTGTTTAAAATAGCTATTTCGCACGAATTTGAAGCCAAATCGTGTATATCGCATGATATTGAAGTTAAATCGTTTGTTTCGCGTGAATTTAAAGCTAATTCGAGTATTTCGCATGAATCTGAAGCTAAATTGTTCATTTCGCAAGAATTTAAAGCTAAATCGTTTGTTTAAAATCGCTATTTCGCACGAATTTGAAGCCAAATCGTGTATATCGCATGATATTGAAGTTAAATCGGTTTTTTTCGCGTGAATTTAAAGCTAATTCGTGTATTTCGCATGATTCTGAAGCTAAATTGTTCATTTTGCATTAATTTGAAGCTTATTCGTTTCTTGAATATCGCTATTTCGCTCGAAATTGAGTCGAATTCGTGTATTTCGTATGATATTGACGCTATATCGTATGTCTCTCGTGGATTTGAAGCTAATTCGAGTATTTCGCATGAATCTGAAGCTAAATTCTTCATTTCTCAAGAATTTAAAGCTAAATCGTTTGTTTAAAATCGCTATTTCGCACGAAATTGAAGCCAAATCTTGTA
This sequence comes from Megalopta genalis, assembly GCF_051020955.1. Taxonomy (NCBI): domain Eukaryota; kingdom Metazoa; phylum Arthropoda; class Insecta; order Hymenoptera; family Halictidae; genus Megalopta; species Megalopta genalis. The sequence continues at coordinate 23,748 of NW_027478063.1, forward strand.
TATCGCATGATATTGAAGTTAAATCGTTTGTTTCGCGTGAGTTTAAAGCTAAATTGTTCATTTCGCAAGAATTTAAAGCTAAATCGTTTGTTTAAAATCGCTTTTTTCGCGTGAATTTAAAGCTAATTCGTGTATTTGGCATGATTCTGAAGCTAAATTGTTCATTTTGCATGAATTTGAAGCTTATTCGTTTCTTGAATATCGCTATTTCGCTCGAAATTGAGTCGAATTCGTGTATTTCGTATGATATTGACGCTAAATCGTTTGTCTGTCGTGGATTTGAAGCTAATTCGTGTATTTCGTAAGAATCTGTAGCTAAATTGTTCATTTCGCATGAATTTGAAGCAAAATCGTTTGTTTAAAATAGCTATTTCGCACGAATTTGAAGCCAAATCGTGTATATCGCATGATATTGAAGTTAAATCGTTTGTTTCACGTGGATTTGAAGCTAATTCGTGTATTTCGCACGAATCTGAAGCTAAATTGTTCATCTCGGATGAATTTGAAGCAAAATCGTTTGTTTAAAATAGCTATTTCGCACGAATTTGAAGCCAAATCGTGTACATCGCATGATATTGAAGTTAAATCGTTTGTTTCACGTGGATTTGAAGCTAATTCGTGTATTTCGCTCGAATCTGAAGCTAAATTGTTCATCTCGGATGAATTTGAAGCAAAATCGTTTGTTTAAAATAGCTATTTCGCACGAATTTGAAGCCAAATCGTATATATCGCATGATATTGAAGTTAAATCGCTTTTTTCTCGTGAATTTAAAGCTAATTCGTGTATTTCGCATGATTCTGAAGCTAAATTGTTCATTTTGCATGAATTTGATGCTTATTCCTTTCTTGAATATCGCTATATCGCTCGAAATTGAGTCGAATTCGTGTATTTCGTATGATATTGAAGCTAAATCGTTTGTCTCTCGTGGATTTGAAGCTAATTCGTGTATTTCGCATGAATCTGAAGCTAAATTGTTCATTTCGCAAGAATTCAAAGCTAAATCGTTTGTTTAAAATCGCTATTTCGCACGAAATTGAAGCCAAATCGTGTATATCGCATGATATTGAAGTTAAATCGTTTGTTTCGCGTGAACTTAAAGGTAATTCGAGTATTTCGCATGGATCTAAAGCTAAATTGTTCATTTCGCTAGAATTTAAAGCTAAATCGTTTGCTTAAAATCGCTATTTCGCACGAATTTGAAGCCAAATCGTGTATATCGCATGATATTGTGAAGTTAAATCGGTTTTTTCGTGTGAATTTAAAGCTAATTCGTGTATTTTGCATGATTCTGAAGCTAAATTGTTCATTTTGCATGAATTTGAAGCTTATTCGTTTCTTGAATATCGCTATTTCGCTCGAAATTGAGTCGAATTCGTGTATTTCATATGATATTGACGCTAAATCGTTTGTCTCGCGTGGATTTGAAGCTAATTCGTGTATTTTGTACGAATATGAAACTAAATTGTTCATTTCGCATGAATTTGAAGCAAAATCGTTTGTTGAAAATAGCTATTTCGCACGAATTTGAAGCCAAATCGTGTATATCGCATGATATTGAAGTTAAATCGCTTTTTTCTCGTGAATTTAAATCTAATTCGTGTATTTCGCATGATTCTGAAGCTAAATTGTTCATTTTGCATGAATTTGATGCTTATTCCTTTCTTGAATATCGCTATATCGCTCGAAATTGAGTCGAATTCGTGTATTTCGTATGATATTGACGCTAAATCGTTTGTCTGTCGTGGATTTGAAGCTAATTCGTGTATTTCGTAAGAATCTGTAGCTAAATTGTTCATTTCGCATGAATTTGAAGCAAAATCGTTTGTTTAAAATAGCTATTTCGCACGAATTTGAAGCCAAATCGTGTACATCGCATGATATTGAAGTTAAATCGTTTGTTTCACGTGGATTTGAAGCTAATTCGTGTATTTCGCTCGAATCTGAAGCTAAATTGTTCATCTCGGATGAATTTGAAGCAAAATCGTTTGTTTAAAATAGCTATTTCGCACGAATTTGAAGCCAAATCGTGTATATCGCATGATATTGAAGTTAAATCGCTTTTTTCTCGTGAATTTAAAGCTAATTCGTGTATTTCGCATGATTCTGAAGCTAAATTGTTCATTTTGCATGAATTTGATGCTTATTCCTTTCTTGAATATCGCTATATCGCTCGAAATTGAGTCGAATTCGTGTATTTCGTATGATATTGAAGCTAAATCGTTTGTCTCTCGTGGATTTGAAGCTAATTCGTGTATTTCGCATGAATCTGAAGCTAAATTGTTCATTTCGCAAGAATTCAAAGCTAAATCGTTTGTTTAAAATCGCTATTTCGCACGAAATTGAAGCCAAATCGTGTATATCTCATGATATTGAAGTTAAATCGTTTGTTTCGCGTGAACTTAAAGGTAATTCGAGTATTTCGCATGAATCTAAAGCTAAATTGTTCATTTCGCTAGAATTTAAAGCTAAATCGTTTGCTTAAAATCGCTATTTCGCACGAATTTGAAGCCAATCGTGTATATCGCATGATATTGTGAAGTTAAATCGGTTTTTTCGTGTGAATTTAAAGCTAATTCGTGTATTTTGCATGATTCTGAAGCTAAATTGTTCATTTTGCATGAATTTGAAGCTTATTCGTTTCTTGAATATCGCTATTTCGCTCGAAATTGAGTCGAATTCGTGTATTTCATATGATATTGACGCTAAATCGTTTGTCTCGCGTGGATTTGAAGCTAATTCGTGTATTTTGTACGAATATGAAACTAAATTGTTCATTTCGCATGAATTTGAAGCAAAATCGTTTGTTGAAAATAGCTATTTCGCACGAATTTGAAGCCAAATCGTGTATATCGCATGATATTGAAGTTAAATCGTTTGTTTCACGTGGATTTGAAGCTAATTCGTGTATTTCGCACAAATCTGAAGCTAAATTGTTCATCTCGGATGAATTTGAAGCAAAATCGTTTGTTTAAAATAGCTATTTCGCACGAATTTGAAGCCAAATCGTGTATATCGCATGATATTGAAGTTAAATCGTTTGTTTCGCGTGAATTTAAAGCTAATTCGAGTATTTCGCATGAATCTGAAGCTAAATTGTTCATTTCGCAAGAATTTAAAGCTAAATCGTTTGTTTAAAATCGCTATTTCGCACGAATTTGAAGCCAAATCGTGTATATCGCATGATATTGTGAAGTTAAATCGGTTTTTTCGTGTGAATTTAAAGCTAATTCGTGTATTTTGCATGATTCTGAAGCTAAATTGTTCATTTTGCATGAATTTGAAGCTTATTCGTTTCTTGAATATCGCTATTTCGCTCGAAATTGAGTCGAATTCGTGTATTTCATATGATATTGGCGCTAAATCGTTTGTCTCGCGTGGATTTGAAGCTAATTCGTGTATTTTGTACGAATATGAAACTAAATTGTTCATTTCGCATGAATTTGAAGCAAAATCGTTTGTTTAAAATCGCTATTTCGCACGAATTTGAAGCCAAATCGTGTATATCGCATGATATTGAAGTTAAATCGCTTTTTTTGCGTGAATTTAAAGCTAATTCGTGTATTTCGCATGATTCTAAAGCTAAATTGTTCATTTTGCATGAATTTGAAGCTTATTTGTTTATTGAATATCGCTATTTCGCTCGAAATTGAGTCGAATTCGTGTATTACGTATGATAATGACGCTAATTCGTTTGTCTCTCGTGGATTTGAAGCTAATTCGTGTATTTCGTACGAATCTGAAGCTAAATTGTTCATTTCGCAAGAATTCAAAGCTAAATCATTTGTTCAAAATCGCTATTTCGCACGAATTTGAAGCCAAATCGTGTATATCGCATGATATTGAAGTTCAATCGCTTTTTTCTCGTGAATTTAAAGCTAATTCGTGTATTTCGCATGATTCTGAAGCTAAATTGTTCATTTTGCATGAATTTGATGCTTATTCCTTTCTTGAATATCGCTATATCGCTCGAAATTGAGTCGAATTCGTGTATTTCGTATGATATTGTAGCTAAATCGTTTGTCTCTCGTGGATTTCAAGCTAATTCGTCTATTTCGCATGAATCTGAAGCTAAATTGTTCATTTCGCAAGAATTCAAAGCTAAATCGTTTGTTTAAAATCGCTATTTTGCACGAAATTGAAGCCAAATCGTGTATATCGCATGATATTGAAGTTAATTCGTTTGTTTCGCGTGAATTGAAAGCTAATTCGAGTATTTCGCATGAATCTGAAGCTAAATTGTTCATTTCGCAAGAATTCAAAGCTAAATCGTTTGTTTAAAATCGCTATTTCGCACGAATTTGAAGCAAAATCGTGTATATCGCATGATATTGACGCTAAATCGTTTGTCTCTCGTGGATTTGAAGCTAATTCTAGTATTTCGCACGAATCTGAAGCTAAATTGATCATCTCGGTTGCATTTGAAGCAAAATCGTTTGTTTAAAATAGCTATTTCGCATGAATTTGAAGCCAAATCGTGTATATCGCATGATATTGAAGTTAAATCGCTTTTTTCGCGTGAATTTAAAGCTAATTCGTGTATTTCGCATGATTCTGAAGCTACATTGTTCATTTTGCATGAATTTGATGCTTATTCCTTTCTAGAATATCGCTATATCGCTCGAAATTGAGTCGAATTCGTGTATTTCGTATGATATTGACGCTAAATCGTTTGTCTCTCGTGGATTTGAAGCTAATACGTGTATTTCGTACGAATCTGAAGCTAAATTGTTCATTTCGCATGAATTTGAAGCAAAATCGTTTGTTGAAAATAGCTATTTCGCACGAATTTGAAGCCAAATCGTGTATATCGCATGATATTGAAGTTAAATCGTTTGTTTCACGTGGATTTGAAGCTAATTCGTGTATTTCGCACGAATCTGAAGCTAAATTGTTCATCTCGGATGAATTTGAAGCAAAATCGTTTGTTTAAAATAGCTATTTCGCACGAATTTGAAGCCAAATCGTGTATATCGCATGATATTGAAGTTAAATCGTTTGTTTCGCGTGAATTTAAAGCTAATTCGAGTATTTCGCATGAATCTGAAGCTAAATTGTTCATTTCGCAAGAATTTAAAGCTAAATCGTTTGTTTAAAATCGCTATTTCGCACGAATTTGAAGCCAAATCGTGTATATCGCATGATATTGAAGTTAAATCGGTTTTTTTCGCGTGAATTTAAAGCTAATTCGTGTATTTCGCATGATTCTGAAGCTAAATTGTTCATTTTGCATTAATTTGAAGCTTATTCGTTTCTTGAATATCGCTATTTCGCTCGAAATTGAGTCGAATTCGTGTATTTCGTATGATATTGACGCTATATCGTATGTCTCTCGTGGATTGAAGCTAATTCGAGTATTTCGCATGAATCTGAAGCTAAATTCTTCATTTCTCAAGAATTTAAAGCTAAATCGTTTGTTTAAAATCGCTATTTTCGCACGAAATTGAAGCCAAATCTTGTATATCGCATGATATTGAAGTTAAATCGTTTGTTTCGCGTGAGTTTAAAGCTAAATTGTTCATTTCGCAAGAATTTAAAGCTAAATCGTTTGTTTAAAATCGCTTTTTTCGCGTGAATTTAAAGCTAATTCGTGTATTTGGCATGATTCTGAAGCTAAATTGTTCATTTTGCATGAATTTGAAGCTTATTCGTTTCTTGAATATCGCTATTTCGCTCGAAATTGAGTCGAATTCGTGTATTTCGTATGATATTGACGCTAAATCGTTTGTCTGTCGTGGATTTGAAGCTAATTCGTGTATTTCGTAAGAATCTGTAGCTAAATTGTTCATTTCGCATGAATTTGAAGCAAAATCGTTTGTTTAAAATAGCTATTTCGCACGAATTTGAAGCCAAATCGTGTATATCGCATGATATTGAAGTTAAATCGTTTGTTTCACGTGGATTTGAAGCTAATTCGTGTATTTCGCACGAATCTGAAGCTAAATTGTTCATCTCGGATGAATTTGAAGCAAAATCGTTTGTTTAAAATAGCTATTTCGCACGAATTTGAAGCCAAATCGTGTACATCGCATGATATTGAAGTTAAATCGTTTGTTTCACGTGGATTTGAAGCTAATTCGTGTATTTCGCTCGAATCTGAAGCTAAATTGTTCATCTCGGATGAATTGAAGCAAAATCGTTTGTTTAAAATAGCTATTTCGCACGAATTTGAAGCCAAATCGTATATATCGCATGATATTGAAGTTAAATCGCTTTTTTCTCGTGAATTTAAAGCTAATTCGTGTATTTCGCATGATTCTGAAGCTAAATTGTTCATTTTGCATGAATTTGATGCTTATTCCTTTCTTGAATATCGCTATATCGCTCGAAATTGAGTCGAATTCGTGTATTTCGTATGATATTGAAGCTAAATCGTTTGTCTCTCGTGGATTTGAAGCTAATTCGTGTATTTCGCATGAATCTGAAGCTAAATTGTTCATTTCGCAAGAATTCAAAGCTAAATCGTTTGTTTAAAATCGCTATTTCGCACGAAATTGAAGCCAAATCGTGTATATCGCATGATATTGAAGTTAAATCGTTTGTTTCGCGTGAACTTAAAGGTAATTCGAGTATTTCGCATGAATCTAAAGCTAAATTGTTCATTTCGCTAGAATTTAAAGCTAAATCGTTTGCTTAAAATCGCTATTTCGCACGAATTGAAGCCAAATCGTGTATATCGCATGATATTGTGAAGTTAAATCGGTTTTTTCGTGTGAATTTAAAGCTAATTCGTGTATTTTGCATGATTCTGAAGCTAAATTGTTCATTTTGCATGAATTTGAAGCTTATTCGTTTCTTGAATATCGCTATTTCGCTCGAAATTGAGTCGAATTCGTGTATTTCATATGATATTGACGCTAAATCGTTTGTCTCGCGTGGATTTGAAGCTAATTCGTGTATTTTGTACGAATATGAAACTAAATTGTTCATTTCGCATGAATTTGAAGCAAAATCGTTTGTTGAAAATAGCTATTTCGCACGAATTTGAAGCCAAATCGTGTATATCGCATGATATTGAAGTTAAATCGCTTTTTTCTCGTGAATTTAAATCTAATTCGTGTATTTCGCATGATTCTGAAGCTAAATTGTTCATTTTGCATGAATTTGATGCTTATTCCTTTCTTGAATATCGCTATATCGCTCGAAATTGAGTCGAATTCGTGTATTTCGTATGATATTGACGCTAAATCGTTTGTCTGTCGTGGATTTGAAGCTAATTCGTGTATTTCGTAAGAATCTGTAGCTAAATTGTTCATTTCGCATGAATTTGAAGCAAAATCGTTTGTTTAAAATAGCTATTTCGCACGAATTTGAAGCCAAATCGTGTACATCGCATGATATTGAAGTTAAATCGTTTGTTTCACGTGGATTTGAAGCTAATTCGTGTATTTCGCTCGAATCTGAAGCTAAATTGTTCATCTCGGATGAATTTGAAGCAAAATCGTTTGTTTAAAATAGCTATTTCGCACGAATTTGAAGCCAAATCGTGTATATCGCATGATATTGAAGTTAAATCGCTTTTTTCTCGTGAATTTAAAGCTAATTCGTGTATTTCGCATGATTCTGAAGCTAAATTGTTCATTTTGCATGAATTTGATGCTTATTCCTTTCTTGAATATCGCTATATCGCTCGAAATTGAGTCGAATTCGTGTATTTCGTATGATATTGAAGCTAAATCGTTTGTCTCTCGTGGATTTGAAGCTAATTCGTGTATTTCGCATGAATCTGAAGCTAAATTGTTCATTTCGCAAGAATTCAAAGCTAAATCGTTTGTTTAAAATCGCTATTTCGCACGAAATTGAAGCCAAATCGTGTATATCTCATGATATTGAAGTTAAATCGTTTGTTTCGCGTGAACTTAAAGGTAATTCGAGTATTTCGCATGAATCTAAAGCTAAATTGTTCATTTCGCTAGAATTTAAAGCTAAATCGTTTGCTTAAAATCGCTATTTCGCACGAATTTGAAGCCAAATCGTGTATATCGCATGATATTGTGAAGTTAAATCGGTTTTTTCGTGTGAATTTAAAGCTAATTCGTGTATTTTGCATGATTCTGAAGCTAAATTGTTCATTTTGCATGAATTTGAAGCTTATTCGTTTCTTGAATATCGCTATTTCGCTCGAAATTGAGTCGAATTCGTGTATTTCATATGATATTGGCGCTAAATCGTTTGTCTCGCGTGGATTTGAAGCTAATTCGTGTATTTTGTACGAATATGAAACTAAATTGTTCATTTCGCATGAATTTGAAGCAAAATCGTTTGTTTAAAATCGCTATTTCGCACGAATTTGAAGCCAAATCGTGTATATCGCATGATATTGAAGTTAAATCGCTTTTTTTGCGTGAATTTAAAGCTAATTCGTGTATTTCGCATGATTCTAAAGCTAAATTGTTCATTTTGCATGAATTTGAAGCTTATTTGTTTATTGAATATCGCTATTTCGCTCGAAATTGAGTCGAATTCGTGTATTACGTATGATAATGACGCTAATTCGTTTGTCTCTCGTGGATTTGAAGCTAATTCGTGTATTTCGTACGAATCTGAAGCTAAATTGTTCATTTCGCAAGAATTCAAAGCTAAATCATTTGTTCAAAATCGCTATTTCGCACGAATTTGAAGCCAAATCGTGTATATCGCATGATATTGAAGTTCAATCGCTTTTTTCTCGTGAATTTAAAGCTAATTCGTGTATTTCGCATGATTCTGAAGCTAAATTGTTCATTTTGCATGAATTTGATGCTTATTCCTTTCTTGAATATCGCTATATCGCTCGAAATTGAGTCGAATTCGTGTATTTCGTATGATATTGAAGCTAAATCGTTTGTCTCTCGTGGATTTCAAGCTAATTCGTCTATTTCGCATGAATCTGAAGCTAAATTGTTCATTTCGCAAGAATTCAAAGCTAAATCGTTTGTTTAAAATCGCTATTTTGCACGAAATTGAAGCAAATCGTGTATATCGCATGATATTGAAGTTAAATCGTTTGTTTCGCGTGAACTTAAAGCTAATTCGAGTATTTCGCATGAATCTGAAGCTAAATTGTTCATTTCGCAAGAATTTAAAGCTAAATCGTTTGCTTAAAATCGCTATTTCGCACGAATTTGAAGCCAAATCGAGTATATCGCATGATATTGTGAAGTTAAATCGGTTTTTTCGCGTGAATTTAAAGCTAATTCGTGTATTTCGCATGATTCTGAAGCTAAATTGTTCATTTTGCATGAATTTGAAGCTTATTCGTTCTTGAATATCGCTATTTCGCTCGAAATTGAGTCGAATTCGTGTATTTCGTATGATATTGACGCTAAATCGTTTGTCTCTCGTGGATTTGAAGCTAATTCGTGTATTTCGTACGAATCTGAAGCTAAATTGTTCATTTCGCATGAATTCAAAGCTAAATCGTTTGTTTAAAATCGCTATTTCGCACGAAATTGAAGCCAAATCGTGTATATCGCTTGATATTGAAGTTAAATCGTTTGTTTCGCGTGAATTTAAAGCTAAATTGTTCATTTCGCAAGAATTTAAAGCTAAATCGTTTGTTTAAAATCGCTATTTCGCACGAATTTGAAGCCAAATCGTGTATATCGCATGATATTGAAGTTGAATCGTTTGTTTTGCGTGAATTTAAAGCTAATTCGTGTATTTCCCATGATTCTGAAGCTAAATTGTTCATTTTGCATGAATTTGAAGCTTATTAGTTCGTTTAAAATAGCTATTTCGCACGAATTTGAAGCCAAATCGTGTATATCGCATGATATTCAAGTTAAATCGTTTGTTTCGCTTGAATTTAAAGCTAAATTGTTCATTTCGCAATAATTTAAAGCTAAATCGTTTGTTTAAAATCGCTATTTCGCACGAATTTGAAGCCAAATCGTGTATATCATGATATTGAAGTTAAATCGTTTGTTTCACGTGGATTTGAAGCTAATTCGTGTATTTCGCATGATTCTGAAGCTAAATTGTTCATTTTGCATGAATGTGAAGCTTATTTGTTTCTTGAATATCTCTATTTCGCTCGAAATTGAGTCTATTTCGTGTATTACGTATGATATTGTCGCTAAATCGTTTGTCTCTCACGGATTTGAAGCTAATTCGTGTATTTCGTATGAATCCGAAGCTAAATTGTTCATTTCGCATGAATTTGAAGCAAAATCGTTTGTTTAAAATAGCTATTTCGCACGAATTTGAAGCCAAATCGTGTATTTCGTATGATATTGACGCTAAATCGTTTGTCTCTCGTGGATTTGAAGCTAATTCGTGTGTTTCGCATGAATCTGAAGCTAAATTGTTCATTTCGCAAGAATTCAAAGCTAAATCGTTTGTTTAAAATCGCTATTTCGCACGAAATGAAGCCAAATCGTGTATATCTCATGATATTGAAGTTAAATCGTTTGTTTCGCGTGAACTTAAAGGTAATTCGAGTATTTCGCATGAATCTAAAGCTAAATTGTTCATTTCGCTAGAATTTAAAGCTAAATCGTTTGCTTAAAATCGCTATTTCGCACGAATTGAAGCCAAATCGTGTATATCGCATGATATTGTGAAGTTAAATCGGTTTTTTCGTGTGAATTTAAAGCTAATTCGTGTATTTTGCATGATTCTGAAGCTAAATTGTTCATTTTGCATGAATTTGAAGCTTATTCGTTTCTTGAATATCGCTATTTCGCTCGAAATTGAGTCGAATTCGTGTATTTCATATGATATTGACGCTAAATCGTTTGTCTCGCGTGGATTTGAAGCTAATTCGTGTATTTTGTACGAATATGAAACTAAATTGTTCATTTCGCATGAATTTGAAGCAAAATCGTTTGTTGAAAATAGCTATTTCGCACGAATTTGAAGCCAAATCGTGTATATCGCATGATATTGAAGTTAAATCGTTTGTTTCACGTGGATTTGAAGCTAATTCGTGTATTTCGCACAAATCTGAAGCTAAATTGTTCATCTCGGATGAATTTGAAGCAAAATCGTTTGTTTAAAATAGCTATTT
>NW_027478064.1:0-34561 GCF_051020955.1 Megalopta genalis
TACTACACGGATTAGGTTCAAATCAACGCGAAACATACGATTTATCGTCAATATCAGGCGAAGCACACGATTTCGATTGAAATTCGTGCAAAATAACGATTTTAAACAAACGATTTAGCTTCAAATTTATGCGAAATGAACAATTTAGCTTCAGATTCATGCGAAATACACGAATCAGCTTCAAATTCACGCGAAACATACGATTTAGATTCAATATCATGCAAAACACACGATTTCGAATCATATTCGTGCAAAATAGCGATTTTAAACAAACGATTTAGCTTCAAATTCATGCGAAATGAACAATTTAGCTTCAGACTCATGCGAACTACACGGATTAGCTTTAAATTCAAGCGAAACATACGATTTATCGTCAATATCATGCGAAACACACGATATCGATTCAAATTCGTGCAAAACAGCGATTGTAAACAAACGATTTGGTTTCAAGTTCAGGCGAAATGAACAATTTAGCTTCAGATTCATGCGTACTACACGGATTAGGTACAAATCAACGCGAAACATACGATTTATCGTCAATATCATGCGAAGCACACGATTTCGAATGAAATTCGTGCGAAATAGCGACTTTAACCAAACGATTTAGCTTCAAATTCATGCGAAATGAACAATTTAGCTTCAGATTCATGCGAAATACACGAATCAGCTACAAATTCACGCGAAACATACGATTTAGATTCAATATCATGCACAACACACGATTTCGATCCAAATTCGTGCGAAATAGCGATTTTAAACAAACGATTTGGCTTTAAATTCATGCGATATGAACAATTTAACTACAGATTCATGAGAAATACACGGATTAGCTTCAAATTCACACGAAACAAACGATTTAACTTCAATATCATGCGAAACACACGATTTCGATTCAAATTCGTGCAAAATAACGATTTTAAACAAACGATTTAGCTTCAAATTTATGCGAAATGAACAATTTAGCTTCAGATTCATGCGAAATACACGAATCAGCTTCAAATTCACGCGAAACATACGATTTAGATTCAATATCATGCAAAACACACGATTTCGAATCAAATTCGTGCAAAATAGCGATTTTAAACAAACGATTTAGCTTCAAATTCATGCGAAATGAACAATTTAGCTTCACGTTCATGCGAACTACACGGATTAGCTTTAAGTTCACGCGAAACATACGATTTAGCTTCAATATCATGCGAAACACACGACTTCGATTCGAATTCGTGCAAAATAGCGATTTTAAACAAACGATTTGGTTTCAAATTCAGGCGAAATGAACAATTTAGCTTCAGATTCATGCGAACTACACGAATTAGCTTTAAATTCACGCGAAACATACGATTTAGCTTCAATATCATGCGAAACACACGATTTCGATTCAAATTCGTGCAAAACAGCGATTGTAAACAAACGATTTGGTTTCAAATTCAGGCGAAATGAACACTTTAGCTTCAGATTCATGCGGACTACACGGATTAGGTTCAAATCAACGCGAAACATACGATTTATCGTCAATATCATGCGAAACACACGATTTCGATTGAAATTCGTGCGAAATAGCGACTTTAACCAAACGATTTAGCTTCAAATTCATGCGAAATGAACAATTTAGCTTCAGATTCATGCGAACTACAGGGATTAGCTTTAAATTCAAGCGAAACATACGATTTATCGTCAATATCATGCGAAACACACGATTTCGAATCAAATTCGTGCAAAATAGCGATTTTAAACAAACGATTTAGCTTCAAATTCATGCGAAATGAACAATTTAGCTTCAGATTCATGCGAACTACACGGATTAGCTTTAAGTTCACGCGAAACATACGATTTAGCTTCAATATCATGCGAAACACACGATTTCGATTCAAATTCGTGCAAAATAGCGATTGTAAACAAACGATTTGGTTTCAAATTCAGGCGAAATGAACAATTTAGCTTCAGATTCATGCGGACTACACGGATTAGGTTCAAATCAACGCGAAACATACGATTTATCGTCAATATCATGCGAAACACACGATTTCGATTGAAATTCGTGCGAAATAGCGAGTTCAACCAAACGATTTAGCTTTAAATTCATGCGATATGAACAATTTAACTTCAGATTCATGAGAAATACACGAATTAGCTTCAAATTCACACGAAACAAACGATTTAACTTCAATATCATGCGAAACACACGATTTCGATTCAAATTCTTGCAAAATAACGATTTTAAACAAACGATTTAGCTTCAAATTTATGCGACATGAACAATTTAGCTTCAGATTCATGCGAAATACACGAATCAGCTTCAAATTCACGCGAAACGTACGATTTAGATTCAATATCATGCAAAACACACGATTTCGAATCAAATTCGTGCAAAATAACGATTTTAAACAAACGATTTAGCTTCAAATTTATGCGAAATGAACAATTTAGCTTCAGATTCATGCGAAATACACGAATCAGCTTCAAATTCACGCGAAACATACGATTTAGATTCAATATCATGCAAAACACACGATTTCGAATCAAATTCGTGCAAAATAGCGATTTTAAACAAACGATTTAGCTTCAAATTCATGCGAAATGAACAATTTAGCTTCACGTTCATGCGAACTACACGGATTAGCTTTAAGTTCACGCGAAACATACGATTTAGCTTCAATATCATGCGAAACACACGATTTCGATTCAAATTCGTGCAAAACAGCGATTTTAAACAAACGATTTGGTTTCAAGTTCAGGCGAAATGAACAATTTAGCTTCAGATTCATGCGTACTACACGGATTAGGTACAAATCAACGCGAAACATACGATTTATCGTCAATATCATGCGAAGCACACGATTTCGAATGAAATTCGTGCGAAATAGCGACTTTAACCAAACGATTTAGCTTCAAATTCATGCGAAATGAACAATTTAGCTTCAGATTCATGCGAAATACACGAATCAGCTACAAATTCACGCGAAACATACGATTTAGATTCAATATCATGCACAACACACGATTTCGATCCAAATTCGTGCGAAATAGCGATTTTAAACAAACGATTTGGCTTTAAATTCATGCGATATGAACAATTTAACTACAGATTCATGAGAAATACACGGATTAGCTTCAAATTCACACGAAACAAACGATTTAACTTCAATATCATGCGAAACACACGATTTCGATTCAAATTCGTGCAAAATAACGATTTTAAACAAACGATTTAGCTTCAAATTTATGCGAAATGAACAATTTAGCTTCAGATTCATGCGAAATACACGAATCAGCTTCAAATTCACGCGAAACATACGATTTAGATTCAATATCATGCAAAACACACGATTTCGAATCAAATTCGTGCAAAATAGCGATTTTAAACAAACGATTTAGCTTCAAATTCATGCGAAATGAACAATTTAGCTTCACGTTCATGCGAACTACACGGATTAGCTTTAAGTTCACGCGAAACATACGATTTAGCTTCAATATCATGCGAAACACACGACTTCGATTCGAATTCGTGCAAAATAGCGATTTTAAACAAACGATTTGGTTTCAAATTCAGGCGAAATGAACAATTTAGCTTCAGATTCATGCGAACTACACGAATTAGCTTTAAATTCACGCGAAACATACGATTTAGCTTCAATATCATGCGAAACACACGATTTCGATTCAAATTCGTGCAAAACAGCGATTGTAAACAAACGATTTGGTTTCAAATTCAGGCGAAATGAACACTTTAGCTTCAGATTCATGCGGACTACACGGATTAGGTTCAAATCAACGCGAAACATACGATTTATCGTCAATATCATGCGAAACACACGATTTCGATTGAAATTCGTGCGAAATAGCGACTTTAACCAAACGATTTAGCTTCAAATTCATGCGAAATGAACAATTTAGCTTCAGATTCATGCGAACTACAGGGATTAGCTTTAAATTCAAGCGAAACATACGATTTATCGTCAATATCATGCGAAACACACGATTTCGAATCAAATTCGTGCAAAATAGCGATTTTAAACAAACGATTTAGCTTCAAATTCATGCGAAATGAACAATTTAGCTTCAGATTCATGCGAACTACACGGATTAGCTTTAAGTTCACGCGAAACATACGATTTAGCTTCAATATCATGCGAAACACACGATTTCGATTCAAATTCGTGCAAAATAGCGATTGTAAACAAACGATTTGGTTTCAAATTCAGGCGAAATGAACAATTTAGCTTCAGATTCATGCGGACTACACGGATTAGGTTCAAATCAACGCGAAACATACGATTTATCGTCAATATCATGCGAAACACACGATTTCGATTGAAATTCGTGCGAAATAGCGAGTTTAACCAAACGATTTAGCTTTAAATTCATGCGATATGAACAATTTAACTTCAGATTCATGAGAAATACACGAATTAGCTTCAAATTCACACGAAACAAACGATTTAACTTCAATATCATGCGAAACACACGATTTCGATTCAAATTCTTGCAAAATAACGATTTTAAACAAACGATTTAGCTTCAAATTTATGCGACATGAACAATTTAGCTTCAGATTCATGCGAAATACACGAATCAGCTTCAAATTCACGCGAAACATACGATTTAGATTCAATATCATGCAAAACACACGATTTCGAATCAAATTCGTGCAAAATAGCGATTTTAAACAAACGATTTAGCTTCAAATTCATGCGAAATGAACAATTTAGCTTCAGATTCATGCGAACTACACGGATTAGCTTTAAATTCAAGCGAAACATACGATTTATCGTCAATATCATGCGAAACACACGATTTCGATTCAAATTCGTGCGAAATAGCGACTTTAACCAAACGATTTAGCTTCAAATTCATGCGAAATGAACAATTTAGCTTCAGATTCATGCGAACTACACGGATTAGCTTTAAATTCACGCGAAACATACGATTTAGCTACAATATCATGCCAAACACACGATTTCGATTCAAATTCGTGCAAAATAGCGATTGTAAACAAACGATTTGGTTTCAAATTCAGGCGAAATGAACAATTTAGCTTCAGATTCATGCGTACTATACGGATTAGGTTCAGATCAACGCGAAACACACGATTTATCGTCAATATCATGCGAAACACACGATTTCGATTCAAATTCGTGCAAAACAGCGATTGTAAACAAACGATTTGGTTTCAAGTTCAGGCGAAATGAACAATTTAGCTTCAGATTCATGCGTACTACACGGATTAGGTACAAATCAACGCGAAACATACGATTTATCGTCAATATCATGCGAAGCACACGATTTCGAATGAAATTCGTGCGAAATAGCGACTTTAACCAAACGATTTAGCTTCAAATTCATGCGAAATGAACAATTTAGCTTCAGATTCATGCGAAATACACGAATCAGCTACAAATTCACGCGAAACATACGATTTAGATTCAATATCATGCACAACACACGATTTTGATCAAAATTCGTGCGAAATAGCGATTTTAAACAAACGATTTGGCTTTAAATTCATGCGATATGAACAATTTAACTACAGATTCATGAGAAATACACGGATTAGCTTCAAATTCACACGAAACAAACGATTTAACTTCAATATCATGCGAAACACACGATTTCGATTCAAATTCGTGCAAAATAACGATTTTAAACAAACGATTTAGCTTCAAATTTATGCGAAATGAACAATTTAGCTTCAGATTCATGCGAAATACACGAATCAGCTTCAAATTCACGCGAAACATACGATTTAGATTCAATATCATGCAAAACACACGATTTCGAATCAAATTCGTGCAAAATAGCGATTTTAAACAAACGATTTAGCTTCAAATTCATGCGAAATGAACAATTTAGCTTCACGTTCATGCGAACTACACGGATTAGCTTTAAGTTCACGCGAAACATACGATTTAGCTTCAATATCATGCGAAACACACGACTTCGATTCGAATTCGTGCAAAATAGCGATTTTAAACAAACGATTTGGTTTCAAATTCAGGCGAAATGAACAATTTAGCTTCAGATTCATGCGAACTACACGAATTAGCTTTAAATTCACGCGAAACATACGATTTAGCTTCAATATCATGCGAAACACACGATTTCGATTCAAATTCGTGCAAAACAGCGATTGTAAACAAACGATTTGGTTTCAAATTCAGGCGAAATGAACACTTTAGCTTCAGATTCATGCGGACTACACGGATTAGGTTCAAATCAACGCGAAACATACGATTTATCGTCAATATCATGCGAAACACACGATTTCGATTGAAATTCGTGCGAAATAGCGACTTTAACCAAACGATTTAGCTTCAAATTCATGCGAAATGAACAATTTAGCTTCAGATTCATGCGAACTACAGGGATTAGCTTTAAATTCAAGCGAAACATACGATTTATCGTCAATATCATGCGAAACACACGATTTCGAATCAAATTCGTGCAAAATAGCGATTTTAAACAAACGATTTAGCTTCAAATTCATGCGAAATGAACAATTTAGCTTCAGATTCATGCGAACTACACGGATTAGCTTTAAGTTCACGCGAAACATACGATTTAGCTTCAATATCATGCGAAACACACGATTTCGATTCAAATTCGTGCAAAATAGCGATTGTAAACAAACGATTTGGTTTCAAATTCAGGCGAAATGAACAATTTAGCTTCAGATTCATGCGGACTACACGGATTAGGTTCAAATCAACGCGAAACATACGATTTATCGTCAATATCATGCGAAACACACGATTTCGATTGAAATTCGTGCGAAATAGCGAGTTTAACCAAACGATTTAGCTTTAAATTCATGCGATATGAACAATTTAACTTCAGATTCATGAGAAATACACGAATTAGCTTCAAATTCACACGAAACAAACGATTTAACTTCAATATCATGCGATACACACGATTTCGATTCAAATTCTTGCAAAATAACGATTTTAAACAAACGATTTAGCTTCAAATTTATGCGACATGAACAATTTAGCTTCAGATTCATGCGAAATACACGAATTAGCTTCAAATTCACACGAAACAAACGATTTAACTTCAATATCATGCGAAACACACGATTTCGATTCAAATTCGTGCAAAATAACGATATTAAACAAACGATTTAGCTTCAAATTTATACGAAATGAACAATTTAGCTTCAGATTCATGCGAAATACACGAATCAGCTTCAAATTCACGCGAAACATACGATTTAGATTCAATATCATGCAAAACACACGATTTCGAATCAAATTCGTGCAAAATAGCGATTTTAAACAAACGATTTAGCTTCAAATTCATGCGAAATGAACAATTTAGCTTCAGATTCATGCGAACTACACGGATTAGCTTTAAATTCACGCGAAACATACGATTTAGCTTCAATATCATGCGAAACACACGATTTCGATTCAAATTCGTGCAAAATAGCGATTGTAAACAAACGATTTGGTTTCAAATTCAGGCGAAATGAACAATTTAGCTTCAGATTCATGCGTACTACACGGATTAGGTTCAAGTCAACGCGAAACATACGATTTATCGTCAATATCATGCGAAACACACGATTTCGATTGAAATTCGTGCGAAATAGCGACTTTAACCAAACGATTTAGCTTCAAATTCATGCGAAATGAACAATTTAGCTTCAGATTCATGCGAAATACACGAATCAGCTACAAATTCACGCGAAACATACGATTTAGATTCAATATCATGCAAAACACACGATTTCGATCCAAATTCGTGCGAAATATCGATTTTAAACAAACGATTTGGCTTTAAATTCATGCGATATGAACAATTTAACTACAGATTCATGCGAAATACACGAATCAGCTTCAAATTCACGCGAAACATACGATTTAGATTCAATATCATGCAAAACACACGATTTCGAATCAAATTCGTGCAAAATAGCGATTTTAAACAAACGATTTAGCTTCAAATTCATGCGAAATGAACAATTTAGCTTCAGATTCATGCGAACTACACGGATTAGCTTTAAATTCAAGCGAAACATACGATTTATCGTCAATATCATGCGAAACACACGATTTCGAATCAAATTCGTGCAAAATAGCGATTTTAAACAAACGATTTAGCTTCAAATTCATGCGAAATGAACAATTTAGCTTCAGATTCATGCGAACTACACGGATTAGCTTTAAGTTCACGCGAAACATACGATTTAGCTTCAATATCATGCGAAACACACGATTTCGATTCAAATTCGTGCAAAATAGCGATTGTAAACAAACGATTTGGTTTCAAATTCAGGCGAAATGAACAATTTAGCTTCAGATTCATGCGGACTACACGGATTAGGTTCAAATCAACGCGAAACATACGATTTAGCTTCAATATCATGCGAAACACACGACTTCGATTCGAATTCGTGCAAAATAGCGATTTTAAACAAACGATTTGGTTTCAAATTCAGGCGAAATGAACAATTTAGCTTCAGATTCATGCGTACTACACGGATTAGGTTCAAATCAACGCGAAACATACGATTTATCGTCAATATCATGCGAAGCACACGATTTCGATTGAAATTCGTGCAAAATAACGATTTTAAACAAACGATTTAGCTTCAAATTTATGCGAAATGAACAATTTAGCTTCAGATTCATGCGAAATACACGAATCAGCTTCAAATTCACGCGAAACATACGATTTAGATTCAATATCATGCAAAACACACGATTTCGAATCATATTCGTGCAAAATAGCGATTTTAAACAAACGATTTAGCTTCAAATTCATGCGAAATGAACAATTTAGCTTCAGACTCATGCGAACTACACGGATTAGCTTTAAATTCAAGCGAAACATACGATTTATCGTCAATATCATGCGAAACACACGATTTCGATTCAAATTCGTGCAAAACAGCGATTGTAAACAAACGATTTGGTTTCAAGTTCAGGCGAAATGAACAATTTAGCTTCAGATTCATGCGTACTACACGGATTAGGTACAAATCAACGCGAAACATACGATTTATCGTCAATATCATGCGAAGCACACGATTTCGAATGAAATTCGTGCGAAATAGCGACTTTAACCAAACGATTTAGCTTCAAATTCATGCGAAATGAACAATTTAGCTTCAGATTCATGCGAAATACACGAATCAGCTACAAATTCACGCGAAACATACGATTTAGATTCAATATCATGCACAACACACGATTTCGATCCAAATTCGTGCGAAATAGCGATTTTAAACAAACGATTTGGCTTTAAATTCATGCGATATGAACAATTTAACTACAGATTCATGAGAAATACACGGATTAGCTTCAAATTCACACGAAACAAACGATTTAACTTCAATATCATGCGAAACACACGATTTCGATTCAAATTCGTGCAAAATAACGATTTTAAACAAACGATTTAGCTTCAAATTTATGCGAAATGAACAATTTAGCTTCAGATTCATGCGAAATACACGAATCAGCTTCAAATTCACGCGAAACATACGATTTAGATTCAATATCATGCAAAACACACGATTTCGAATCAAATTCGTGCAAAATAGCGATTTTAAACAAACGATTTAGCTTCAAATTCATGCGAAATGAACAATTTAGCTTCACGTTCATGCGAACTACACGGATTAGCTTTAAGTTCACGCGAAACATACGATTTAGCTTCAATATCATGCGAAACACACGACTTCGATTCGAATTCGTGCAAAATAGCGATTTTAAACAAACGATTTGGTTTCAAATTCAGGCGAAATGAACAATTTAGCTTCAGATTCATGCGAACTACACGAATTAGCTTTAAATTCACGCGAAACATACGATTTAGCTTCAATATCATGCGAAACACACGATTTCGATTCAAATTCGTGCAAAACAGCGATTGCAAACAAACGATTTGGTTTCAAATTCAGGCGAAATGAACACTTTAGCTTCAGATTCATGCGGACTACACGGATTAGGTTCAAATCAACGCGAAACATACGATTTATCGTCAATATCATGCGAAACACACGATTTCGATTGAAATTCGTGCGAAATAGCAACTTTAACCAAACGATTTAGCTTCAAATTCATGCGAAATGAACAATTTAGCTTCAGATTCATGCGAACTACAGGGATTAGCTTTAAATTCAAGCGAAACATACGATTTATCGTCAATATCATGCGAAACACACGATTTCGAATCAAATTCGTGCAAAATAGCGATTTTAAACAAACGATTTAGCTTCAAATTCATGCGAAATGAACAATTTAGCTTCAGATTCATGCGAACTACACGGATTAGCTTTAAGTTCACGCGAAACATACGATTTAGCTTCAATATCATGCGAAACACACGATTTCGATTCAAATTCGTGCAAAATAGCGATTGTAAACAAACGATTTGGTTTCAAATTCAGGCGAAATGAACAATTTAGCTTCAGATTCATGCGGACTACACGGATTAGGTTCAAATCAACGCGAAACATACGATTTATCGTCAATATCATGCGAAACACACGATTTCGATTGAAATTCGTGCGAAATAGCGAGTTTAACCAAACGATTTAGCTTTAAATTCATGCGATATGAACAATTTAGCTTCAGATTCATGCGAAATACACGAATCAGCTTCAAATTCACGCGAAACATACGATTTAGATTCAATATCATGCAAAACACACGATTTCGAATCAAATTCGTGCAAAATAGCGATTTTAAACAAACGATTTAGCTTCAAATTCATGCGAAATGAACAATTTAGCTTCAGATTCATGCGAACTACACGGATTAGCTTTAAATTCAAGCGAAACATACGATTTATCGTCAATATCATGCGAAACACACGATTTCGATTCAAATTCGTGCGAAATAGCGACTTTAACCAAACGATTTAGCTTCAAATTCATGCGAAATGAACAATTTAGCTTCAGATTCATGCGAAATACACGAATCAGCTACAAATTCACGCGAAACATACGATTTAGATTCAATATCATGCACAACACACGATTTCGATCCAAATTCGTGCGAAATAGCGATTTTAAACAAACGATTTGGCTTTAAATTCATGCGATATGAACAATTTAACTACAGAATCATGAGAAATACACGGATTAGCTTCAAATTCACACGAAACAAACGATTTAACTTCAATATCATGCGAAACACACGATTTCGATTCAAATTCGTGCAAAATAACGATTTTAAACAAACGATTTAGCTTCAAATTTATGCGAAATGAACAATTTAGCTTCAGATTCATGCGAAATACACGAATCAGCTTCAAATTCACGCGAAACATACGATTTAGATTCAATATCATGCAAAACACAGGATTTCGAATCAAATTCGTGCAAAATAGCGATTTTAAACAAACGATTTAGCTTCAAATTCATGCGAAATGAACAATTTAGCTTCACGTTCATGCGAACTACACGGATTAGCTTTAAGTTCACGCGAAACATACGATTTAGCTTCAATATCATGCGAAACACACGACTTCGATTCGAATTCGTGCAAAATAGCGATTTTAAACAAACGATTTGGTTTCAAATTCAGGCGAAATGAACAATTTAGCTTCAGATTCATGCGAACTACACGAATTAGCTTTAAATTCACGCGAAACATACGATTTAGCTTCAATATCATGCGAAACACACGATTTCGATTCAAATTCGTGCAAAACAGCGATTGTAAACAAACGATTTGGTTTCAAATTCAGGCGAAATGAACACTTTAGCTTCAGATTCATGCGGACTACACGGATTAGGTTCAAATCAACGCGAAACATACGATTTATCGTCAATATCATGCGAAACACACGATTTCGATTGAAATTCGTGCGAAATAGCGACTTTAACCAAACGATTTAGCTTCAAATTCATGCGAAATGAACAATTTAGCTTCAGATTCATGCGAACTACAGGGATTAGCTTTAAATTCAAGCGAAACATACGATTTATCGTCAATATCATGCGAAACACACGATTTCGAATCAAATTCGTGCAAAATAGCGATTTTAAACAAACGATTTAGCTTCAAATTCATGCGAAATGAACAATTTAGCTTCAGATTCATGCGAACTACACGGATTAGCTTTAAGTTCACGCGAAACATACGATTTAGCTTCAATATCATGCGAAACACACGATTTCGATTCAAATTCGTGCAAAATAGCGATTGTAAACAAACGATTTGGTTTCAAATTCAGGCGAAATGAACAATTTAGCTTCAGATTCATGCGGACTACACGGATTAGGTTCAAATCAACGCGAAACATACGATTTATCGTCAATATCATGCGAAACACACGATTTCGATTGAAATTCGTGCGAAATAGCGAGTTTAACCAAACGATTTAGCTTTAAATTCATGCGATATGAACAATTTAACTTCAGATTCATGACAAATACACGAATTAGCTTCAAATTCACACGAAACAAACGATTTAACTTCAATATCATGCGAAACACACGATTTCGATTCAAATTCTTGCAAAATAACGATTTTAAACAAACGATTTAGCTTCAAATTTATGCGACATGAACAATTTAGCTTCAGACTCATGCGAAATACACGAATCAGCTTCAAATTCACGCGAAACATACGATTTAGATTCAATATCATGCAAAACACACGATTTCGAATCAAATTCGTGCAAAATAGCGATTTTAAACAAACGATTTAGCTTCAAATTCATGCGAAATGAACAATTTAGCTTCAGATTCATGCGAACTACACGGATTAGCTTCAAATTCAAGCGAAACATACGATTTATCGTCAATATCATGCGAAACACACGATTTCGATTCAAATTCGTGCGAAATACCGACATTAACCAAACGATTTAGCTTCAAATTCATGCGAAATGAACAATTTAGCTTCAGATTCATGCGAACTACACGGATTAGTTTTAAATTCACGCGAAACATACGATTTAGCTACAATATCATGCCAAACACACGATTTCGATTCAAATTCGTGCAAAATAGCGATTGTAAACAAACGATTTGGTTTCAAATTCAGGCGAAATGAACAATTTAGCTTCAGATTCATGCGTACTATACGGATTAGGTTCAAATCAACGCGAAACATACGATTTATCGTCAATATCATGCGAAACACACGATTTCGATTGAAATTCGTGCGAAATAGCGACTTTAACCAAACGATTTAGCTTCAAATTCATGCGAAATGAACAATTTAGCTTCAGATTCATGCGAAATACACGAATCAGCTACAAATTCACGCGAAACATACGATTTAGATTCAATATCATGCAAAACACACGATTTCGATCCAAATTCGTGCGAAATAGCGATTTTAAACAAACGATTTGGCTTTAAATTCATGCGATATGAACAATTTAACTACAGATTCATGAGAAATACACGAATTAGCTTCAAATTCACACGAAACAAACGATTTAACTTCAATATCATGCGAAACACACGATTTCGATTTAAATTCGTGCAAAATAGCGATTTTAAACAAACGATTTAGCTTCAAATTTATGCGAAATGAACAATTTAGCTTCAGATTCATGCGAAATACACGAATGAGCTTCAAATTCACGCGAAACATACGATTTAGATTCAATATCATGCAAAACACACGATTTCGAATCAAATTCGTGCAAAATAGCGATTTTAAACAAACGATTTAGCTTCAAATTTATGCGAAATGAACAATTTAGCTTCAGATTCATGCGAAATACACGAATCAGCTTCAAATTCACGCGAAACATACGATTTAGATTCAATATCATGCAAAACACACGATTTCGAATCAAATTCGTGCAAAATAGCGATTTTAAACAAACGATTTAGCTTCAAATTCATGCGAAATGAACAATTTAGCTTCAGATTCATGCGAACTACACGGATTAGCTTTAAATTCAAGCGAAACATACGATTTATCGTCAATATCATGCGAAACACACGATTTCGAATCAAATTCGTGCAAAATAGCGATTTTAAACAAACGATTTAGCTTCAAATTCATGCGAAATGAACAATTTAGCTTCAGATTCATGCGGACTACACGGATTAGGTTCAAATCAACGCGAAACATACGATTTATAGTCAATATCATGCGAAACACACGATTTCGATTGAAATTCGTGCGAAATAGCGACTTTAACCAAACGATTTAGCTTCAAATTCATGCGAAATGAACAATTTAGCTTCAGATTCATGCGAAATACATGAATCAGCTTCAAATTCACGCGAAACATACGATTTAGCTTCAAAAACACACGATTTCGATCCAAATTCGTGCGAAATAGCGATTTTAAACAAACGATTTGGCTTCAAATTGATGCGAAATGAACAATTTAGCTTCAGATTCATGCGAACTACACGGATTAGCTTTAAATTCAAGCGAAACATACGATTTATCGTCAATATCATGCGAAACACACGATTTCGAATCAAATTCGTGCAAAATAGCGATTTTAAACAAACGATTTAGCTTCAAATTCATGCGAAATGAACAATTTAGCTTCAGATTCATGCGAACTACACGGATTAGCTTTAAGTTCACGCGAAACATACGATTTAGATTCAATATCATGCAAAACACACGATTTCGATCCAAATTCGTGCGAAATAGCGATTTTAAACAAACGATTTGGCTTTAAATTCATGCGATATGAACAATTTAACTTGAGATTCATGAGAAATACACGAAATAGCTTTAAATTCACACGAAACAAACGATTTAACTTCAATATTATGCGAAACACACGATTTCGATTCAAATTCGTGCAAAATAACGATTTTAAACAAACTATTTAGCTTCAAATTCATGCGAAATGAACAATTTAGCTTCAGATTCATGCGAACTACACGGATTAGCTTTAAATTCACGCGAAACATACGATTTAGCTTCAATATCATGCGAAACACACGATTTCGATTCAAATTCGTGCAAAATAGCGATTGTAAACAAACGATTTGGTTTCAAATTCAGGCGAAATGAACAATTTAGCTTCAGATTCATGCGTACTACACGGATTAGGTTCAAATCAACGCGAAACATACGATTTATCGTCAATATCATGCGAAACACACGATTTCGATTGAAATTCGTGCGAAATAGCGACTTTAACCAAACGATTTAGCTTCAAATTCATGCGAAATGAACAATTTAGCTTCAGATTCATGCGAAATACACGAATCAGCTTCAAATTCACGCGAAACATACGATTTAGATTCAATATCATGCAAAACACACGATTTCGATCCAAATTCGTGCCAAATAGCGATTTTAAACAAACGATTTGGCTTTAAATTCATGCGATATGAACAATTTAACTTCAGATTCATGAGAAATACACGAATTAGCTTCAAATTCACACGAAACAAACGATTTAACTTCAATATCATGCGAAACACACGATTTCGATTCAAATTCGTACCAAAATAACGATTTTAAACAAACGATTTAGCTTCAAATTTATGCGAAATGAACAATTTAGCTTCAGATTCATGCGAAATACACGGATTAGCTTTAAATTCACGCGAAACATACGATTTAGCTTCAATATCATGCCAAACACACGATTTCGATTCAAATTCGTGCAAAATAGCGATTGTAAACAAACGATTTGGTTTCAAATTCAGGCGAAATGAACAATTTAGCTTCAGATTCATGCGTACTATACGGATTAGGTTCAAATCAACGCGAAACATACGATTTATCGTCAATATCATGCGAAACACACGATTTCGATTGAAATTCGTGCGAAATAGCGACTTTAACCAAACGATTTAGCTTCAAATTCATGCGAAATGAACAATTTAGCTTCAGATTCATGCGAAATACACGAATCAGCTACAAATTCACGCGAAACATACGATTTAGATTCAATATCATGCAAAACACACGATTTCGATCCAAATTCGTGCGAAATAGCGATTTTAAACAAACGATTTGGCTTTAAATTCATGCGATATGAACAATTTAACTACAGATTCATGAGAAATACACGAATTAGCTTCAAATTCACACGAAACAAACGATTTAACTTCAATATCATGCGAAACACACGATTTCGATTTAAATTCGTGCAAAATAGCGATTTTAAACAAACGATTTAGCTTCAAATTTATGCGAAATGAACAATTTAGCTTCAGATTCATGAGAAATACACGAAATAGCTTCAAATTCACACGAAACAAACGATTTAACTTCAATATTATGCGAAACACACGATTTCGATTCAAATTCGTGCAAAATAACGATTTTAAACAAACTATTTAGATTCAAATTCATGCGAAATGAACAATTTAGCTTCAGATTCATGCGAACTACACGGATTAGCTTTAAATTCACGCGAAACATACGATTTAGCTTCAATATCATGCGAAACACACGATTTCGATTGAAATTCGTGCGAAATAGCGACTTTAACCAAACGATTTAGCTTCAAATTCATGCGAAATGAACAATTTAGCTTCAGATTCATGCGAAATACACGAATCAGCTACAAATTCACGCGAAACATACGATTTAGATTCAATATCATGCAAAACACACGATTTCGATCCAAATTCGTGCGAAATAGCGATTTTAAACAAACGATTTGGCTTTAAATTCATGCGATATGAACAATTTAACTACAGATTCATGAGAAATACACGAATTAGCTTCAAATTCACACGAAACAAACGATTTAACTTCAATATCATGCGAAACACACGATTTCGATTTAAATTCGTGCAAAATAGCGATTTTAAACAAACGATTTAGCTTCAAATTTATGCGAAATGAACAATTTAGCTTCAGATTCATGCGAAATACACGAATGAGCTTCAAATTCACGCGAAACATACGATTTAGATTCAATATCATGCAAAACACACGATTTCGAATCAAATTCGTGCAAAATAGCGATTTTAAACAAACGATTTAGCTTCAAATTTATGCGAAATGAACAATTTAGCTTCAGATTCATGCGAAATACACGAATCAGCTTCAAATTCACGCGAAACATACGATTTAGATTCAATATCATGCAAAACACACGATTTCGAATCAAATTCGTGCAAAATAGCGATTTTAAACAAACCATTTAGCTTCAAATTCATGCGAAATAAACAATTTAGCTTCAGATTCATGCGAACTACACGGATTAGCTTTAAATTCAAGCGAAACATACGATTTATCGTCAATATCATGCGAAACACACGATTTCGAATCAAATTCGTGCAAAATAGCGATTTTAAACAAAAGATTTAGCTTCAAATTCATGCGAAATGAACAATTTAGCTTCAGATTCATGCGGACTACACGGATTAGGTTCAAATCAACGCGAAACATACGATTTATAGTCAATATCATGCGAAACACACGATTTCGATTGAAATTCGTGCGAAATAGCGACTTTAACCAAACGATTTAGCTTCAAATTCAGGCGAAATGAACAATTTAGCTTCAGATTCATGCGAAATACATGAATCAGCTTCAAATTCACGCGAAACATACGATTTAGCTTCAAAAACACACGATTTCGATCCAAATTCGTGCGAAATAGCGATTTTAAACAAACGATTTGGCTTCAAATTCATGCGAAATGAACAATTTAGCTTCAGATTCATGCGAACTACACGGATTAGCTTTAAATTCAAGCGAAACATACGATTTATCGTCAATATCATGCGAAACACACGATTTCGAATCAAATTCGTGCAAAATAGCGATTTTAAACAAACGATTTAGCTTCAAATTCATGCGAAATGAACAATTTAGCTTCACATTCATGCGAACTACACGGATTAGCTTTAAGTTCACGCGAAACATACGATTTAGATTCAATATCATGCAAAACACACGATTTCGATCCAAATTCGTGCGAAATAGCGATTTTAAACAAACGATTTGGCTTTAAATTCATGCGATATGAACAATTTAACTTCAGATTCATGAGAAATACACGAAATAGCTTCAAATTCACACGAAACAAACGATTTAACTTCAATATTATGCGAAACACACGATTTGGATTCAAATTCGTGCAAAATAACGATTTTAAACAAACTATTTAGCTTCAAATTCATGCGAAATGAACAATTTAGCTTCAGATTCATGCGAACTACACGGATTAGCTTTAAATTCACGCGAAACATACGATTTAGCTTCAATATCATGCGAAACACACGATTTCGATTCAAATTCGTGCAAAATAGCGATTGTAAACAAACGATTTGGTTTCAAATTCAGGCGAAATGAACAATTTAGCTTCAGATTCATGCGTACTACACGGATTAGGTTCAAATCAACGCGAAACATACGATTTATCGTCAATATCATGCGAAACACACGATTTCGATTGAAATTCGTGCGAAATAGCGACTTTAACCAAACGATTTAGCTTCAAATTCATGCGAAATGAACAATTTAGCTTCAGATTCATGCGAAATACACGAATCAGCTTCAAATTCACGCGAAACATACGATTTAGATTCAATATCATGCAAAACACACGATTTCGATCCAAATTCGTGCGAAATAGCGATTTTAAACAAACGATTTGGCTTTAAATTCATGCGATATGAACAATTTAACTTCAGATTCATGAGAAATACACGAATTAGCTTCAAATTCACACGAAACAAACGATTTAACTTCAATATCATGCGAAACACACGATTTCGATTCAAATTCGTACCAAAATAACGATTTTAAACAAACGATTTAGCTTCAAATTTATGCGAAATGAACAATTTAGCTTCAGATTCATGCGAAATACACGAATCAGCTTCAAATTCACGCGAAACATACGATTCAGATTCAATATCATGCAAAACACACGATTTCGAATCAAATTCGTGCAAAATAGCGATTTTAAACAAACGATTTAGTTTCAAATTTATGCGAAATGAACAATTTAGCTTCAGATTCATGCGAAATACACGAATCAGCTTCAAATTCACGCGAAACATACGATTTAGATTCAATATCATGCAAAACACACGATTTCGAATCAAATTCGTGCAAAATAGCGATTTTAAACAAACGATTTAGCTTCAAATTCATGCGAAATGAACAATTTAGCTTCAGATTCATGCGAACTACACGGATTAGCTTTAAATTCAAGCGAAACATACGATTTATCGTCAATATCATGCGAAACACACGATTTCGAATCAAATTCGTGCAAAATAGCGATTTTAAACAAACGATTTAGCTTCAAATTCATGCGAAATGAACAATTTAGCTTCAGATTCATGCGAACTACACGGATTAGCTTTTAATTCAAGCGAAACATACGATTTATCGTCAATATCATGCGAAACACACGATTTCGAATCAAATTCGTGCAAAATAGCGATTTTAAACAAAAGATTTAGCTTCAAATTCATGCGAAATGAACAATTTAGCTTCAGATTCATGCGGACTACACGGATTAGGTTCAAATCAACGCGAAACATACGATTTATAGTCAATATCATGCGAAACACACGATTTCGATTGAAATTCGTGCGAAATAGCGACTTTAACCAAACGATTTAGCTTCAAATTCAGGCGAAATGAACAATTTAGCTTCAGATTCATGCGAAATACATGAATCAGCTTCAAATTCACGCGAAACATACGATTTAGCTTCAAAAACACACGATTTCGATCCAAATTCGTGCGAAATAGCGATTTTAAACAAACGATTTGGCTTCAAATTCATGCGAAATGAACAATTTAGCTTCAGATTCATGCGAACTACACGGATTAGCTTTAAATTCAAGCGAAACATACGATTTATCGTCAATATCATGCGAAACACACGATTTCGAATCAAATTCGTGCAAAATAGCGATTTTAAACAAACGATTTAGCTTCAAATTCATGCGAAATGAACAATTTAGCTTCACATTCATGCGAACTACACGGATTAGCTTTAAGTTCACGCGAAACATACGATTTAGATTCAATATCATGCAAAACACACGATTTCGATCCAAATTCGTGCGAAATAGCGATTTTAAACAAACGATTTGGCTTTAAATTCATGCGATATGAACAATTTAACTTCAGATTCATGAGAAATACACGAAATAGCTTCAAATTCACACGAAACAAACGATTTAACTTCAATATTATGCGAAACACACGATTTCGATTCAAATTCGTGCAAAATAACGATTTTAAACAAACTATTTAGCTTCAAATTCATGCGAAATGAACAATTTAGCTTCAGATTCATGCGAACTACACGGATTAGCTTTAAATTCACGCGAAACATACGATTTAGCTTCAATATCATGCGAAACACACGATTTCGATTCAAATTCGTGCAAAATAGCGATTGTAAACAAACGATTTGGTTTCAAATTCAGGCGAAATGAACAATTTAGCTTCAGATTCATGCGTACTACACGGATTAGGTTCAAATCAACGCGAAACATACGATTTATCGTCAATATCATGCGAAACACACGATTTCGATTGAAATTCGTGCGAAATAGCGACTTTAACCAAACGATTTAGCTTCAAATTCATGCGAAATGAACAATTTAGCTTCAGATTCATGCGAAATACACGAATCAGCTTCAAATTCACGCGAAACATACGATTTAGATTCAATATCATGCAAAACACACGATTTCGATCCAAATTCGTGCGAAATAGCGATTTTAAACAAACGATTTGGCTTTAAATTCATGCGATATGAACAATTTAACTTCAGATTCATGAGAAATACACGAATTAGCTTCAAATTCACACGAAACAAACGATTTAACTTCAATATCATGCGAAACACACGATTTCGATTCAAATTCGTACCAAAATAACGATTTTAAACAAACGATTTAGCTTCAAATTTATGCGAAATGAACAATTTAGCTTCAGATTCATGCGAAATACACGAATCAGCTTCAAATTCACGCGAAACATACGATTCAGATTCAATATCATGCAAAACACACGATTTCGAATCAAATTCGTGCAAAATAACGATTTTAAACAAACTATTTAGCTTCAAATTCATGCGAAATGAACAATTTAGCTTCAGATTCATGCGAACTACACGGATTAGCTTTAAATTCACGCGAAACATACGATTTAGCTTCAATATCATGCGAAACACACGATTTCGATTCAAATTCGTGCAAAATAGCGATTGTAAACAAACGATTTGGTTTCAAATTCAGGCGAAATGAACAATTTAGCTTCAGATTCATGCGTACTACACGGATTAGGTTCAAATCAACGCGAAACATACGATTTATCGTCAATATCATGCGAAACACACGATTTCGATTGAAATTCGTGCGAAATAGCGACTTTAACCAAACGATTTAGCTTCAAATTCATGCGAAATGAACAATTTAGCTTCAGATTCATGCGAAATACACGAATCAGCTTCAAATTCACGCGAAACATACGATTTAGATTCAATATCATGCAAAACACACGATTTCGATCCAAATTCGTGCGAAATAGCGATTTTAAACAAACGATTTGGCTTTAAATTCATGCGATATGAACAATTTAACTTCAGATTCATGAGAAATACACGAATTAGCTTCAAATTCACACGAAACAAACGATTTAACTTCAATATCATGCGAAACACACGATTTCGATTCAAATTCGTACCAAAATAACGATTTTAAACAAACGATTTAGCTTCAAATTTATGCGAAATGAACAATTTAGCTTCAGATTCATGCGAAATACACGAATCAGCTTCAAATTCACGCGAAACATACGATTCAGATTCAATATCATGCAAAACACACGATTTCGAATCAAATTCGTGCAAAATAGCGATTTTAAACAAACGATTTAGTTTCAAATTTATGCGAAATGAACAATTTAGCTTCAGATTCATGCGAAATACACGAATCAGCTTCAAATTCACGCGAAACATACGATTTAGATTCAATATCATGCAAAACACACGATTTCGAATCAAATTCGTGCAAAATAGCGATTTTAAACAAACGATTTAGCTTCAAATTCATGCGAAATGAACAATTTAGCTTCAGATTCATGCGAACTACACGGATTAGCTTTAAATTCAAGCGAAACATACGATTTATCGTCAATATCATGCGAAACACACGATTTCGAATCAAATTCGTGCAAAATAGCGATTTTAAACAAACGATTTAGCTTCAAATTCATGCGAAATGAACAATTTAGCTTCAGATTCATGCGAACTACACGGATTAGCTTTTAATTCAAGCGAAACATACGATTTATCGTCAATATCATGCGAAACACACGATTTCGAATCAAATTCGTGCAAAATAGCGATTTTAAACAAAAGATTTAGCTTCAAATTCATGCGAAATGAACAATTTAGCTTCAGATTCATGCGGACTACACGGATTAGGTTCAAATCAACGCGAAACATACGATTTATAGTCAATATCATGCGAAACACACGATTTCGATTGAAATTCGTGCGAAATAGCGACTTTAACCAAACGATTTAGCTTCAAATTCAGGCGAAATGAACAATTTAGCTTCAGATTCATGCGAAATACATGAATCAGCTTCAAATTCACGCGAAACATACGATTTAGCTTCAAAAACACACGATTTCGATCCAAATTCGTGCGAAATAGCGATTTTAAACAAACGATTTGGCTTCAAATTCATGCGAAATGAACAATTTAGCTTCAGATTCATGCGAACTACACGGATTAGCTTTAAATTCAAGCGAAACATACGATTTATCGTCAATATCATGCGAAACACACGATTTCGAATCAAATTCGTGCAAAATAGCGATTTTAAACAAACGATTTAGCTTCAAATTCATGCGAAATGAACAATTTAGCTTCACATTCATGCGAACTACACGGATTAGCTTTAAGTTCACGCGAAACATACGATTTAGATTCAATATCATGCAAAACACACGATTTCGATCCAAATTCGTGCGAAATAGCGATTTTAAACAAACGATTTGGCTTTAAATTCATGCGATATGAACAATTTAACTTCAGATTCATGAGAAATACACGAAATAGCTTCAAATTCACACGAAACAAACGATTTAACTTCAATATTATGCGAAACACACGATTTCGATTCAAATTCGTGCAAAATAACGATTTTAAACAAACTATTTAGCTTCAAATTCATGCGAAATGAACAATTTAGCTTCAGATTCATGCGAACTACACGGATTAGCTTTAAATTCACGCGAAACATACGATTTAGCTTCAATATCATGCGAAACACACGATTTCGATTCAAATTCGTGCAAAATAGCGATTGTAAACAAACGATTTGGTTTCAAATTCAGGCGAAATGAACAATTTAGCTTCAGATTCATGCGTACTACACGGATTAGGTTCAAATCAACGCGAAACATACGATTTATCGTCAATATCATGCGAAACACACGATTTCGATTGAAATTCGTGCGAAATAGCGACTTTAACCAAACGATTTAGCTTCAAATTCATGCGAAATGAACAATTTAGCTTCAGATTCATGCGAAATACACGAATCAGCTTCAAATTCACGCGAAACATACGATTTAGATTCAATATCATGCAAAACACACGATTTCGATCCAAATTCGTGCGAAATAGCGATTTTAAACAAACGATTTGGCTTTAAATTCATGCGATATGAACAATTTAACTTCAGATTCATGAGAAATACACGAATTAGCTTCAAATTCACACGAAACAAACGATTTAACTTCAATATCATGCGAAACACACGATTTCGATTCAAATTCGTACCAAAATAACGATTTTAAACAAACGATTTAGCTTCAAATTTATGCGAAATGAACAATTTAGCTTCAGATTCATGCGAAATACACGAATCAGCTTCAAATTCACGCGAAACATACGATTCAGATTCAATATCATGCAAAACACACGATTTCGAATCAAATTCGTGCAAAATAGCGATTTTAAACAAACGATTTAGTTT
The DNA here is from genome assembly GCF_051020955.1 of Megalopta genalis. Lineage (NCBI taxonomy): Eukaryota > Metazoa > Arthropoda > Insecta > Hymenoptera > Halictidae > Megalopta > Megalopta genalis. The sequence goes on from NW_027478064.1 coordinate 23,889, forward strand.
CAAATTTATGCGAAATGAACAATTAAGCTTCAGATTCATGCGAAATACACGAATCAGCTTCAAATTCACGCGAAACATACGATTTAGATTCAATATCATGCAAAACACACGATTTCGAATCAAATTCGTGCAAAATAGCGATTTTAAACAAACGATTTAGCTTCAAATTCATGCGAAATGAACAATTTAGCTTCAGATTCATGCGAACTACACGGATTAGCTTTAAATTCAAGCGAAACATACGATTTATCGTCAATATCATGCGAAACACACGATTTCGAATCAAATTCGTGCAAAATAGCGATTTTAAACAAACGATTTAGCTTCAAATTCATGCGAAATGAACAATTTAGCTTCAGATTCATGCGAACTACACGGATTAGCTTTTAATTCAAGCGAAACATACGATTTATCGTCAATATCATGCGAAACACACGATTTCGAATCAAATTCGTGCAAAATAGCGATTTTAAACAAACGATTTAGCTTCAAATTCATGCGAAATGAACAATTTAGCTTCAGATTCATGCGAACTATACGGATTAGCTTTAAATTCACGCGAAACATACGATTTAGATTCAATATCATGCAAAACACACGATTTCGATTCAAATTCGTGCAAAATAGCGATTGTAAACAAACGATTTGGTTTCAAATTCAGGCGAAATGAACAATTTAGCTTCAGATTCATGCGAACTACACGGATTAGGTTCAAATCAACGCGAAACATACGATTTATCGTCAATATCATGCGAAACACACGATTTCGATTGAAATTCGTGCGAAATAGCGGCTTTAACCAAACGATTTAGCTTCAAATTTATGCGAAATGAACAATTTAGCTTCAGATTCATGCGAAATACACGAATCAGCTTCAAATTCAAGCGAAACATACGATTTAGATTCAATATCATGCAAAACACACGATTTCGAATCAAATTCGTGCAAAATAGCGATTTTAAACAAACGATTTAGCTTCAAATTCATGCGAAATGAACAATTTAGCTTCAGATTCATGCGAACTACACGCATTATCTTTAAATTCAAGCGAAACATACGATTTATCGTCAATATCATGCGAAACACACGATTTCGATTGAAATTCGTGCGAAGTAGCGACTTTAACCAAACGATTTAGCTTCAAATTCATGCGAAATGAACAATTTAGCTTCAGATTCATGCGAACTACACGGATTAGCTTTAAATTCACGCGAAACATACGATTTAGCTTCAATATCATGCGAAACACACGATTTCGATTCAAATTCGTGCAAAATAGCGATTGTAAACAAACGATTTGGTTTCAAATTCAGGCGAAATGAACAATTTAGCTTCAGATTCATGCGTACTACACGGATTAGGTTCAAATCAACGCGAAACATACGATTTATCGTCAATATCATGCGAAACACACGATTTCGATTGAAATTCGTGCGAAATAGCGACTTTAACCAAACGATTTAGCTTCAAATTCATGCGAAATGAACAATTTAGCTTCAGATTCATGCGAAATACACGAATCAGCTTCAAATTCACGCGAAACATACGATTTAGATTCAATATCATGCAAAACACACGATTTCGATCCAAATTCGTGCGAAATAGCGATTTTAAACAAACGATTTGGCTTTAAATTCATGCGATATGAACAATTTAACTTCAGATTCATGAGAAATACACGAATTAGCTTCAAAATCACGCGAAACAAACGATTTAACTTCAATATCATGCGAAACACACGATTTCGATTCAAATTCGTGCAAAATAACGATTTTAAACAAACGATTTAGCTTCAAATTTATGCGAAATGAACAATTTAGCTTCAGATTAATGCGAAATACACGGATTAGCTTTAAATTCAAGCGAAACATACGATTTATCGTCAATATCATGCGAAACACACGATTTCGAATCAAATTCGTGCAAAATAGCGATTTTAAACAAACGATTTAGCTTCAAATTCATGCGAAATGAACAATTTAGCTTCAGATTCATGCGAACTACACGCATTAGCTTTAAATTCAAGCGAAACATACGATTTATCGTCAATATCATGCGAAACACACGATTTCGATTGAAATTCGTGCGAAGTAGCGACTTTAACCAAACGATTTAGCTTCAAATTCATGCGAAATGAACAATTTAGCTTCAGATTCATGCGAACTACACGGATTAGCTTCAAATTCACGCGAAACATACGATTTAGCTTCAATATCATGCGAAACACACGATTTCGATCCAAATTCGTGCGAAATAGCGATTTTAAACAAACGATTTGGCTTCAAATTCATGCGATATGAACAATTTTACTTCAGATTCATGAGAAATACACGAATTAGCTTCAAATTCACACGAAACAAACGATTTAACTTCAATATCATGCGAAACACACGATTTCGATTCAAATTCGTGCAAAATAACGATTTTAAACAAACGATTTAGCTTCAAATTTATGCGGAATGAACAATTTTACTTCAGATTCATGAGAAATACACGAATTAGCTTCAAATTCACACGAAACAAACGATTTAACTTCAATATCATGCGAAACACACGATTTCGATTCAAATTCGTGCAAAATAACGATTTTAAACAAACGATTTAGCTTCAAATTTATGCGAAATGAACAATTTAGCTTCACATTCATGCGAACTACACGGATTAGCTTTAAATTCACGCGAAACATACGATTTAGCTTCAATATCATGCGAAACACACGATTTCGATTCAAACTCGTGCAAAATAGCGATTGTAAACAAACGATTTGGTTTCAAATTCAGGCGAAATGAACAATTTAGCTTCAGATTCATGCGAAATAAACGAATTAGCTTTAAATCATCGGGAAACATACGATTTAGCTTCAATATCATGCGAAACGCACGATTTCGTTTGAAATTCGTGCGAAATAGCGATTTTAAACAAACGATTTAGCTTCAAATTCATGCGATATGAACAATTTAAATTCACATTCATGCGAAATACACGAATTAGCTTTAAATCAACGCGAAACATACGATTTAGCTTCAATATCATGCGAAACACACGATTTCGCTTCAAATTCGTGCAAAATAACGATTTTAAACAAACGATTTAGCTTCAAATTTATGCGAAATGAACAATTTAGCTTCACATTCATGCGAACTACACGGATTAGCTTTAAATTCACGCGAAACATACGATTTAGCTTCAATATCATGCGAAACACGTTTTCGATTGAAATTCGTGCGAAATAGCGACTTTAACCAAACGATTTAGCTTCAAATTCATGCGAAATGAACAATTTAGCTTCACATTCATGCGAAATACACGAATCAGCTTCAAATTCACGCGAAACAAACGATTTAACTTCAATATCATGCGAAACACACGATTTCGATTCAAATTCGTGCAAAATAACGATTTTGAACAAACGATTTAGCTTCAAATTTATGCGAAATGAACAATTTTACTTCAGATTCATGAGAAATACACGAATTAGCTTCAAATTCACACGAAACAAACGATTTAAGTTCAATATCATGCGAAACACACGATTTCGATTGAAATTCGTGCGAAATAGCGACTTTAACCAAACGATTTAGCTTCAAATTCATGCGAAATGAACAATTTAGCTTCAGATTCATGCGAAATACACGAATCAGCTTCAAATTCACGCGAAACATACGATTTAGCTTCAATATCATGCGAAACACACGATTTCGATCCAAATTCGTGCGAATAGCGATTTTAAACAAACGATTTGGCTTCAAATTCATGCGATATGAACAATTTTACTTCAGATTCATGAGAAATACACGAATTAGCTTCAAATTCACACGAAACAAACGATTTAACTTCAATATCATGCGAAACACACGATTTCGATTCAAATTCGTGCAAAATAACGATTTTAAACAAACGATTTAGCTTCAAATTCATGCGATATGAACAATTTAAATTCACATTCATGCGAAATACACGAATTAGCTTTAAATCAACGCGAAACATACGATTTAGCTTCAATATCATGCGAAACACACGATTTCGCTTCAAATTCGTGCGAAATAGCGATTTTAAACAAACGATATAGATTCAAATTCATGCGAAATGAACAATTTAGCTTCAGATTCATTGCGAAATACACGGATTAGCTTTAAATCATCGCGAAACATACGATTTAGCTTCAATATCATGCGAAACACACGATTCCGATTTAAATTCGAGCGAAATAGTGATTTTAAACAAACGATTTAGCTTCAAATTCATGCTAAATGAACAATTTAGCTTCAGATTCATGGGAAATACACGGATTAGCTTTAAATTCACGCGAAACATACGATTTAGCTTCAATATCATGCGAAATACACGATTTCGATTGAAATTCGTGCGAAATAGCGATTTTAAACAAACGATTTGGCTTCAAGTTCATGCGAAATGAACAATTTAGCTTCAGATTCATGCGAAATAAACGAATTAGCTTTAAATCATCGGGAAACATACGATTTAGCTTCAATATCATGCGAAACGCACGATTTTTTCGATTGAAATTCGTGCGAAATAGCGATTTTAAACAAACGATTTAGCTTCAAATTCATGCGATATGAACAATTTAAATTCACATTCATGCGAAATACACGAATTAGCTTTAAATCAACGCGAAACATACGATTTAGCTTCAATATCATGCGAAACACACGATTTCGCTTCAAATTCGTGCAAAATAACGATTTTAAACAAACGATTTAGCTTCAAATTTATGCGAAATGAACAATTTAGCTTCACATTCATGCGAACTACACGGATTAGCTTTAAATTCACGCGAAACATACGATTTAGCTTCAATATCATGCGAAACACACGATTTCGATTCAAACTCGTGCAAAATAGCGATTGTAAACAAACGATTTGGTTTCAAATTCAGGCGAAATGAACAATTTAGCTTCAGATTCATGCGAACTACACGGATTAGGTTCAAATCAACGCGAAACATACGATTTAGCTTCAATATCATGCGAAACACACGATTTCGATTGAAATTCGTGCGAAATAGCGACTTTAACCAAACGATTTAGCTTCAAATTCATGCGAAATGAACAATTTAGCTTCAGATTCATGCGAAATACACGAATCAGCTTCAAATTCACGCGAAACATACGATTTAGCTTCAATATCATGCGAAACACACGATTTCGATCCAAATTCGTGCGAAATAGCGATTTTAAACAAACGATTTGGCTTCAAATTCATGCGATATGAACAATTTTACTTCAGATTCATGAGAAATACACGAATTAGCTTCAAATTCACACGAAACAAACGATTTAACTTCAATATCATGCGAAACACACGATTTCGATTCAAATTCGTGCAAAATAACGATTTTAAACAAACGATTTAGCTTCAAATTTATGCGAAATGAACAATTTAGCTTCACATTCATGCGAACTACACGGATTAGCTTTAAATTCACGCGAAACATACGATTTAGCTTCAATATCATGCGAAACACACGATTTCGATTCAAACTCGTGCAAAATAGCGATTGTAAACAAACGATTTGGTTTCAAATTCAGGCGAAATGAACAATTTAGCTTCAGATTCATGCGAAATAAACGAATTAGCTTTAAATCATCGGGAAACATACGATTTAGCTTCAATATCATGCGAAACGCACGATTTCGATTGAAATTCGTGCGAAATAGCGATTTTAAACAAACGATTTAGCTTCAAATTCATGCGATATGAACAATTTAAATTCACATTCATGCGAAATACACGAATTAGCTTTAAATCAACGCGAAACATACGATTTAGCTTCAATATCATGCGAAACACACGATTTCGCTTCAAATTCGTGCGAAATAGCGATTTTAAACAAACGATATAGATTCAAATTCATGCGAAATGAACAATTTAGCTTCAGATTCATTGCGAAATACACGGATTAGCTTTAAATCATCGCGAAACATACGATTTAGCTTCAATATCATGCGAAACACACGATTCCGATTTAAATTCGAGCGAAATAGTGATTTTAAACAAACGATTTAGCTTCAAATTCATGCTAAATGAACAATTTAGCTTCAGATTCATGGGAAATACACGGATTAGCTTTAAATTCACGCGAAACATACGATTTAGCTTCAATATCATGCGAAATACACGATTTCGATTGAAATTCGTGCGAAATAGCGATTTTAAACAAACGATTTGGCTTCAAGTTCATGCGAAATGAACAATTTAGCTTCAGATTCATGCGAAATAAACGAATTAGCTTTAAATCATCGGGAAACATACGATTTAGCTTCAATATCATGCGAAACGCACGATTTCGATTGAAATTCGTGCGAAATAGCGATTTTAAACAAACGATTTAGCTTCAAATTCATGCGATATGAACAATTTAAATTCACATTCATGCGAAATACACGAATTAGCTTTAAATCAACGCGAAACATACGATTTAGCTTCAATATCATGCGAAACACACGATTTCGCTTCAAATTCGTGCAAAATAACGATTTTAAACAAACGATTTAGCTTCAAATTTATGCGAAATGAACAATTTAGCTTCACATTCATGCGAACTACACGGATTAGCTTTAAATTCACGCGAAACATACGATTTAGCTTCAATATCATGCGAAACACACGATTTCGATTCAAACTCGTGCAAAATAGCGATTGTAAACAAACGATTTGGTTTCAAATTCAGGCGAAATGAACAATTTAGCTTCAGATTCATGCGAAATAAACGAATTAGCTTTAAATCATCGGGAAACATACGATTTAGCTTCAATATCATGCGAAACGCACGATTTCGATTGATATTCGTGCGAAATAGCGATTTTAAACAAACGATTTAGCTTCAAATTCATGCGATATGAACAATTTAAATTCACATTCATGCGAAATACACGAATTAGCTTTAAATCAACGCGAAACATACGATTTAGCTTCAATATCATGCGAAACACACGATTTCGCTTCAAATTCGTGCGAAATAGCGATTTTAAACAAACGATTTAGATTCAAATTCATGCGAAATGAACAATTTAGCTTCAGATTCATTGCGAAATAAACGGATTAGCTTTAAATCATCGCGAAACATACGATTTAGCTTCAATATCATGCGAAATACACGATTTCGATTGAAATTCGTGCGAAATAGCGATTTTAAACAAACGATTTGGCTTCAAGTTCATGCGATATGAACAATTTAGCTTCAGATTCATGCCAAATAAACGAATTAGCTTTAAATCATCGGGAAACATACGATTTAGCTTCAATATCATGCGAAACGCACGATTTCGATTGAAATTCGTGCGAAATAGCGATTTTAAACAAACGATTTAGCTTCAAATTCATGCGATATGAACAATTTAAATTCACATTCATGCGAAATACACGAATTAGCTTTAAATCAACGCGAAACATACGATTTAGCTTCAATATCATGCGAAACACACGATTTCGCTTCAAATTCGTGCGAAATAGCGATTTTAAACAAACGATTTAGATTCAAATTCATGCGAAATGAACAATTTAGCTTCAGATTCATTGCGAAATACACGGATTAGCTTTAAATCATCGCGAAACATACGATTTAGCTTCAATATCATGCGAAACACACGATTTCGATTTAAATTCGAGCGAAATAGTGATTTTAAACAAACGATTTAGCTTCAAATTCATGAGAAATGAACAATATAGCTTCAGATTCATGCGAAATGCACGGATTAGCTTTAAATCAACGCGAAACATACGATTTATCGTCAATATCATGCGAAATACACGATTTCGTTTGAAATTCGTGCGAAATAGCGATTTTAAACAAACGATTTGGCTTCAAGTTCATGCGAAATGAACAATTTAGCTTCAGATTCATGCGAAATAAACGAATTAGCTTTAAATCATCGGGAAACATACGATTTAGCTTCAATATCATGCGAAACGCACGATTTCGATTGAAATTCGTGCGAAATAGCGATTTTAAACAAACGATTTAGCTTCAAATTCATGCGATATGAACAATTTAAATTCACGTTCATGCGAAATACACGAATTAGCTTTAAATCAACGCGAAACATACGATTTAGCTTCAATATCATGCGAAACACACGATTTCGCTTCAAATTCGTGCGAAATAGCGATTTTAAACAAACGATTTAGATTCAAATTCAGGCGAAATGAACAATTTAGATTCAGATTCATGCGAACTACACGGATTAGGTTCAAATCAACGCGAAACATACGATTTAGCTTCAATATCATGCGAAACACACGATTTCGAATCAAATTCGTGCGAAATAGCGATTTTAAACAAACGATTTGGCTTCAAATTCATGCCAAATGAACAATTTAGATTCAGATTCATGCGAAATACACGGATTAGCTTTAAATTCACGCGAAACATACGATTTAGTTTCAAATATCATGCGAAACCACGATTTCGCTTCAAATTAGTGCGAGATAGCGGTTTTAAACAAACGATTTAGCTTCAAATTCATGCGAAATGAACAATATAGCTTCAGATTCATGCGAAATGCACGGATTAGCTTTAAATCAACGCGAAACATACAATTTATTGTCAATATCATGCGAAACACACGATCTCGATTCAAATTCGTGCAAAATAACGATTCTAAACAAACGATTTAGCTTCAAATTTATGCGAAATGAACAATTTAGCTTCAGATTCATGTGAAATACACGGATTAGCTTTAAATTCACGCGAAACATACGACTTAGCTTCAATATCATGCGAAACACACGATTTCGATTCAAATTCGTGCAAAATAGCGATTTTAAACAAACGATTTGGTTTCAAATTCAGGCGAAATGAACAACTTCGCTTCACATTCATGCGAACTACACGGATTAGCTTTAAATCAACGCGAAACATACGATTTATCGTCAATATCATGCGAAACACACGATTTCGATTGAAATTCGTGCGAAATAGCGATTTTAAACAAACGATTTGGCTTCAAGTTCATGCGAAATGAACACTTTAGCTTCAGATTCATGGGAAATACACGGATTAGCTTTAAATCAACGCGAATCATACGATTTAGCTTCAATATCATGCGAAACACACGACTTCGAATCAAATTCGTGCAAAATAGCGATTTTAAACAAACGATTTAGCTTCAAATTCATGCGAAATGAACAATTTAGCTTCAGATTCATGCGAACTACACGGATTAGCTTTAAATTCACGCGAAACATACGATTTAGCTTCAATATCATGCGAAACACACGATTTCGATTCAAATTCGTGCAAAATAGCGATTTTAAACAAACGATTTGGTTTCAAATTCAGGCGAAATGAACAATTTAGCTTCAGATTCATGCGAACTGCACGGATTAGCTTTAAATCAACGCCAAACATACGATTTAGCTTCAATATCATGCGAAACACACGATTTCGATTGAAATTCGCGCGAAATAGCGATTTTAAACAAACGATTTGGCTTCAAATTCATGCCAAATGAACAATTTAGATTCAGATTCATGCGAAATACACGGATCAGCTTTAAACTAACGCGAAACATACGATTTAGTTTCAATATCATGCGAAACACACGATTTCGCTTCAAATTAGTGCGAAATAGCGATTTTAAACAAACGATTTGGTTTCAAATTCAGGCGAAATGAACAATTTAGCTTCAGATTCATGCGAACTACACGGATTAGGTTTAAATCAACGCGAAACTTACGATTTATCGTCACTATCATGCGAAACACACGATTTCGATTGAAATTCGTGCGAAATAGCGATTTTAAACAAACGATTTGGCTTCAAATTCATGCCAAATGAACAATTTAGATTCAGATTCATGCGAAATACACGGATTAGCTTTAAATTCACGCGAAACATACGATTTAGCTTCAATATCATGCGAAACACACGATTTCGATTCAAATTCGTGCAAAATAGCGATTTTAAACAAACGATTTGGTTTCAAATTCAGGCGAAATGAACAACTTAGCTTCACATTCATGCGAACTACACGGATTAGCTTTAAATCAACGCGAAACATACGATTTATCGTCAATATCATGCGAAACACACGATTTCGATTGAAATTCGTGCGAAATAGCGATTTTAAACAAACGATTTGGCTTCAAGTTCATGCGAAATGAACACTTTAGCTTCAGATTCATGGGAAATACACGGATTAGCTTTAAATCAACGCGAATCATACGATTTAGCTTCAATATCATGCGAAACACACGACTTCGAATCAAATTCGTGCAAAATAGCGATTTTAAACAAACGATTTAGCTTCAAATTCATGCGAAATGAACAATTTAGCTTCAGATTCATGCGAACTACACGGATTAGCTTTAAATTCACGCGAAACATACGATTTAGCTTCAATATCATGCGAAACACATGATTTCGATTCAAATTCGTGCAAAATAGCGATTTTAAACAAACGATTTGGTTTCAAATTCAGGCGAAATGAACAATTTAGCTTCAGATTCATGCGAACTGCACGGATTAGCTTTAAATCAACGCCAAACATACGATTTAGCTTCAATATCATGCGAAACACACGATTTCGATTGAAATTCGCGCAAAATAGCGATTTTAAACAAACGATTTGGCTTCAAATTCATGCCAAATGAACAATTTAGATTCAGATTCATGCGAAATACACGGATCAGCTTTAAACTAACGCGAA